>NC_061121.1:30182808-30211102 GCF_002878395.1 Capsicum annuum | reverse complement strand
TGATTGAATTGAAAGTTTTATGATTGAATTGAGTTTTAAAGATAGTTAAATGATATGATTTAACTGAAAAATTGAGCTTTAATGATATGATTTAAAAAAAAAAAAAAAGCTTCAATGGAGGAGCTTTAATAGTGACATTGTGTTGAAGAGCTTTAATGGCGTTGAAGAAGATATTATATTGAAGAAGAAATGACGGGTAGTTAAATGATATGATTTAGTTGTAAAATGGAGCTTTAATGAATGATTTTAAAAAAATATATATATTTTTTTAAAAAAAGCTTCAATGGAAGTTTTAATGGTGAATTGAGTTGAAGAAGAAAGAGTGGGTGGGTTGGGGGAGAGGTGGTAGGAATAATTTTAAAAAATAAATAAATATTTTTTTAAAAAAAAAGAATATAAATTATATATTAAATTATTTTACACGTGGCAACTTTTAATTGGTTAGAAAAGTCAAATTCAAGCCCTTTCATGCGCCTGTGGCGCGTGTATACACACAGAGGGTCAAAATGGTAAGTTTGCAACGAAATAAAAAAGAATGATGAGGTAATAGGTCAAAGTTAAAGTTTAGGCGTTCTTTTGCAAATCTCGAATAAGATAGGGGTAATTATGTATTTGCTCTATATACTAATTAATCAAGTTTCTAGATGCACTAATATGCAGCAAATTAAGCACAATTTGCTTAAACTTCATGTCATGAGGTTCATGAACTTCAGAATAAGGCTTAACTTCATCATCAACTACTAATCTAGTCTTGTACTAATATTGACGAGCAATATATATAAAGTAAAATAAATTTAGAACTCCTAATACTGCAATAAGGTAGTAGTAATTCTCTACTCGACCTTGGTTAATATCATTGGTTAACCAATCTGGATGTCCATGTCTTCCTGTAGTTGCATGTAAAACGTTCACTAATAAAGTGCTTAAATAACTTGCACCAGCCATTGTGCAAGAACACAATGAATTAGCCACACTACTCATATTTTCAGGAAACTCCTTATTGTAAAACTCTCTAGCAGTTTGACAGTCTCTTAACACATTTTCCATAACTTTTTATCACGATATCGGATTAAGGCAAGATCAGTGGCGTTGGAAATCTAATTTTTTGGCCTACATTGTGGTGGGTCTAAAGCTGAAAATTTTGGGGTATTACAACTTCGCTCTGATAGTCTTGCATTTGGGTTATGTTATTATCGATTTTGTTTTTCCGTTATCAGTTTGGGCGATTGTCATACTTATCAAGGCTCAGCCGTGATGACTGTCATCATGATTCATTTTTGGATCATGACAAATTGGTATTGGAGCTTCCAGGTTCAACCTCACGTACGTGTAAGATCAGGATGTCTTCTAGAGTCTCGTAGATCGGTACGTAGGCGTTCGCCTCTATCTTTGAGAGACTATAAAATATCTTTAGAATTTTTTTTTAAAGAAATTCATATTTATATAATTATAGTTAAATGAGTATTAAATGAATTGATTGTGATGGGAGTTACGTTATTAGATGGACAACTGAAGAAAGTTTTTTAAAGTAAAAAGAAAAAAATATGGAACGATTAAGATAAATAATAATTTGAAACACAAAGAAAAAACATATTTAAGGAAACTTATAAATAAAAATTATTATTATTGTATTGAAGGAAAGAACAAATGGCACTTACAACATCACCTAATAAAAATGGAGATTGAAGGGTCTTAGAAATCATAATTAATAGTGGTAATTGTTGTTATTGTGATAAGATGAACAAGAAGAAATGCTCGAGATTTCCAGCTCAAGAAGAAGTTGATTAGCTTAATTAACAAGAAACACTGTTCATAACTAGCTTTGTGAAAAGTTAGTTATGACTGCTAACCATCTTAAGAGTTAGTTAGGATTAGTTAAATCTAGAATATTCTATGTTTATCTATATATATTGATCTCTCATGTATACGCGTTAAGTTTGAATAGAAACAACTTCATCCTGATCTCTCAATTACTCTCTGATCACATTCTTCTCTCCTTCTTCTTCTTCTTCTTCTCAATTTTGTTCTTAAAGCTTCCATAAGAGAAGCTTGTTGATTCTTAATGATCTTCATGATCATTGTTACTTGTTACTGCTAATCTCTCATACTACATGGTATCAGAGATATACAATCTGGATAACTTTTGTTACTGCTAATCTCTCATACTACATGGTATCAGAGATATACAATCTGGATAACTTTTGTACTCTACAATCTTCATCTGGATAGCTTCTGTAATCTGCAATCTGCAATCTTCAATCTATTTGCAATCTGCAATCTATTGTCATGTCTGGTGTTGGAAACTACTTTGAGCTCTACAGTTATTTGGGTACTTCTAATACAAAGTTTAAAGAGTATATTCTTTAGTATTAAGAAGTACAAAGCAATTCAAGAATTGGAAAATTGTTAGCAACCTCTTCTGAAAAAGAAAAATGGAGGATGAAGTTGTTGCACTTGAAACCACTGGTACTACTTAACCTTTGGACCATAATCATCCACTTTATCTACATTCTGCAGATGTGAGTGGTATTTTTCTAATTTTCCTACAACTTACTGGTTTTAAAAGCTATTCTATCTAGAGTAAATACATGAGAATTGCATTGTTAGGGAGGAACAAGTTAGGATTTGTGGATGGTTCTTGGAAGAAGAAAGCTTTAGTGAAGAGTTAGGCAATAAGTAGGAAAGGTGTAATGTTGTAGTGTGGTCTTGGCTAATGACTATTGTCTCAAGCTCCTTGTTAGGAGGCATAGTGTATGCAACTACAGCCTGTAAAGTGTGGAAAGATCTCAAGGAAAGGTTTGAAAAGATTGATGGATCAAGAATATTCAACCTGCACAAAGAAATTGCTACACTAGTGTAGGGTACTATGAGTGTTGCAGTATACTTAAGGCCTTAGTGCCTCCACCTAGTTGCAACTGTGACAAATCTAGGGATTTTTTGGTGTATCTTCAAAGACAGAAACTGTATCAGTTCTTGATGGGAATAAATGATAACTATATACAAACAAGAAGCCAAATTCTCATGATGGTACCTCTACCCTCAGCAAATTAAGTATATGCCATGATCATCAGTGATGAATCCCAAAAATCTATGACATCAAATTCCTCTGCTGAACTTCTTGGTGCTATGACTACACTAAATATGCATGATCCTACAACAATGTACTCAAGCACTACAGGTTCAAAGTTTCGGAAGAATCAAAATCTATTCTGTGAGTTTTGTAAGATGAAGGGAAATACTAAAGTGTAAGCTACAAACTATTTGGCTATCCTAATGATTTTAGGTTCAAGAAGAAATAAAGAGCACCTTCTAACAACTACAGGTCAGGGTCAAGTGCAACTGGACCCTCTGCATACAATGCATACTAAGAAAGATACAAGAAAACACATGATGCAGAGCCACAAAATGAAAATTCTCAAGTCAAGAACATGAAGAAACCTGGAGCTTGTGCATTTACTCAGAGTCAACTTGATCAAATTATCCAGTTGTTGAACAAAACACAGCTGAACTATAACAATATTTAGATCCAAGGGCAAGGAACCTCAGTAAATGTAACTACTAGCTCAGGTATATCTAACCATAAAGCCTTCTTAGTGTCCAAAATCCTCAAGAATTGGATTAATAGCACTGGTGTCACCAATCATATGGTGTCTAACATTGATATGCTTGATAGTGCATAAATAAGAAAACCAACAAAGTCAAAACATGTTCAGTTACCCAATGGGGAAAACTCTTTGGTAACTCACATTGGCTCAAGTCCTATCTCTGAGAAAGACACATTAAACAATGTATTTATGCTGCCACAGTTCAAGTATAATCTGATATCTGTGTCACAAGCCATAGAAGACTTAAATTATGTTGCTTATTTTTATCCTAACTTTTATTTTTTTTTCATGACCTCTCAAATGGGAAGGTGAACGTGATTGGTAAAGAATGCAATGGACTATACTTGTTGCTCAATCCTACTAAGGAAAACCTGAAAGCTAATGCTGTCAACTTGTCTTCTCAAAGGACTTTATCTGTTAGTATTGCTGATATAATCTTGTGGCATAAGAGACTAGACCACATCTCTAGTAAAACCTAACTACCATGCTTCAACTAAAGCATCATAGTGTAGAAAATATTACTAGAGGTGTGATATATGCCCATGTGCTGACCAGCCTATTGGTAATGTGGACATGGACGAACTGACCATCAAATGATAATGCTAAATGAGTTGAACCAGCCTATTGGTCCAACTAAAGCAGTGGTCACTGAATTTTCCAGCTTTCTTGGCACATTAGCAAGGAATGGAACATTTTGTCCTCTTAATCTCACTTGGTCAAAGTTGAAGACATACGATGAAATATGGAGCTATATTCAGGATTAACACTTGATCCTAATATACTAGGATTCAATGTTCATTTATTAGGGGAAATGTTTGCTACTACAAGAAAACCGTCTATCTGTTGGTAGTAACAATCAAGGTCAGTTTTCGCTTCTTGATCTATTGGTAGTAACAATCTATTGGTAGAAATTCTCTTGCTTTTGGTGTGTGTCTGCTGCTGATTAGCTAGTGGAAGTTTGGTATTAGTAGTTGGTATTGTGGCCTGATATTATTATTAGTTTGGTATTGTATCCTGAAGAATATAAAGATGATTCCATTTCAAAAGGGTAGATGCTATGATGTACATATCAAATTTTGATTCTGAGGTTGACTACCTCAAAAAGTGATTTGAAACTCTAGAGGTAATTATTTCAAATATTGAACTGCGTGCTAACTGGATCAGATGTGAAGCTGTAGTTTTCTCTTATTTATTGATACCATAGAATTAGATGTCTTTACCAGAAAGATTGTTCTTCACTAAAGAGATCCATAAAACACTAGGTTTATCGATCAATATAACGAAATGATCCCAGGAATGGACCTTTAGGCTGTTATCAACTAACCAACATAGTGAAAACAGGTTTACCGAAAGACCTAGTTAACTTTTTGATGGCCCTTTGACTTTCCAGCTCTGTACCAGCAACAACACTTGAAGACATGTATAAAAAAATGAAATAATTTTCTTGGTTTATAGTTTATGTTTTTAGTAAGTTTGGGAAATAAATATTGTGACTTTTAAACGTAGACTTGTTGCTTAAGCTTACTATTTTGTTCAGTTTTAATGAAATGTTGTTCGATTCTGAGAGTGCAGCAATATGGTAATTGAAAATGACAATGGTTGACTATATTATTCTTTTTTGTTTTTATTTGTGGATGTGTGTTATTTGCGTTTAATAGTACGTTATAATTGGATAAGGTTAGCTTAGTTTTGTGGTGAGTATGATGTTTGTGATCAGACTTGTTAAGTGTGTGATTGAGTTCAATTAATCAACTACGCCTCAATCCCAAGCTGGTTGGGTGTCTGCAGTCCTGCTGATTTTTGTGGCAAAAAAAAAACTTACAGACTAAACTAGGCAAGAGAACTACTTTGAGAAGGATGAATCATGCTTACTTAAGGTTCATTCTAATTCTATAGATATAGAGGTTTGGATGAATCTAAAGATTGCTTGGAAGAGCATTGTTCTTTAAGTTATATCATCTCATATTTCGATGTTTGTATTTCTTTCTAATCATGATTGATTGATTTGTCTCTTCACTAGCTAACTTATATGTGGTTTATGTACTTATTTTATTGTGGAATAGTCCTTTTTATGTTGTCATTTAAGTGCTAATTTATATTATTTGTTCTCTATTTATAGGTGTCCAAAATGATGAAGACATTGACCATACTTGAGAAGATTTTTGGGTTGTGGATAAATGCTCTAAAATCAATTGTTTTGTGTTGAATTCTTTTAAACTTATCACGACTTAAACTTTCTAGTATGTAAAAACTTAACTAGTCATTTCGACTTGATTACATTTTACTTTTGGGTTTAAATTACTAGCTTGTTGCATATTTTGAATTATGAGATTATTAATGAATGATTTTGTTGTGTGATGTGTATATATTGTGTTATAGTTTATTATGTATATACATAAAAATTTACATTAATATGACTATTTATATAAATTGTTTTAATTTAATAACCGAAGCGTCACAATAGATGTTATTGCAACGGTTTAATGTCGTTGCAATAGAATCTATTGCAACGGTTCATAACCATTGCAATAGATGAAAATAGGCGTCCCAAAAAGTGATGAAATAGTTTTAATAGGTAGGAAAAAAGTGTTGCAATAGAGTAACAAAGGTGTCACGATAGCATCTATTGCTATGTAGAATCGATTGCGACGGCTCTTAAATGTCACAATAGATGCTATAGCAACGGGTAAGAACTGTCGCAATAGATGAAAATAAGCATCACAATAAGTCAAAAAATAACCATCGCAATAGGTCTATCTATGGCAACGATTGTAGAAAACTGTCACTATAGCTCTACCTATGGCAACGGTTTGTACAACCATCGCAAAAACCATTTCCATAGACCTATTTCAATGCCCACCTATGGGATGCTTGCTGAAGCATTGCGATAGATCTATGGCAATGGTTATTTGGCCTATTGCGACGGTTTTGCAACCGTCACCATAGATCTAATTTTTGGTAGTGAGAATAGGATGATGTTACTGAAATGATTCATGATGCTTGTGTATATACAAATATGCAGGATACTACTAATTCTCAGGATGGTAATGAAGAGCCAAATGTCATGCAACAAAGTTTTACAGATTATTAGAAGATGCTCAGACAGAACTTTACCCGGGTTGCACAAAAGTCTCAAAATTATCTTTTGTTGTTAAATTACTTCACTTGAAGTTCCTTAAACATTGGAGCGACAAATCGATGGATGAGTTATTGAACTTTCTTAAAGATGTTCTCCCTGAGGGGTCATTTGTACCCAAGTCTTTCTATGAAGCAAAGAAAGTTCTTTCTGATCTCGACTTGGGGTACACCAAAATTGATGCATGTAAGAATGATTGTCTATTATATTGGCACAATTATGAGAATTTACAATCATGTCCAAAGTGTGGTGAATTTCGATGGAAGGTAGAAGAACGTAAAGGAAAGAAATTAGCTCATAAAGTATTGCGGCATTTTCCAATCAAACCAAGGCTTCAAAGATTGTACATGGCAAAAGAGACGGCAAAAAAGATAAGGTGGCACAAGTATGAAAATATTGATGATAGTTTCATGCGACATCCACCTGACTCAATTGAATGGAAATCCTTTAATGCGTGACATCCTACCTTTTAAATAAGATAAGAAATATTCAATTAGGTTTAGCAAGTCACGGGTTCCAGCCTAATGGGAATATGAGTTCCAATTATAGTATTTGGCCTGTCGTGCTAGCTACATATAATTTGCCATCATGGGACTGCATGAAAAGTTCATATTTCATGATGACTCTTCTTATTTCGGGCCCAAAGTTTCTAGGTAATGATATTGATGTATACTTACAACCAATGATTAAAAAGCTGAATGAATTATGGAATGGGGTGGATACTTATGATGCACACTCAAAATCTAATTTTCTTATGCATGTTGCTCTCATATGGATGATTAATGACTTTCCTGCATATGGTAACCTTTCAGGATGGTCAACCAAAGGTAATCTTGTATGCCCTTGTTGCCATAAAGATACATATTCTATTTCCTTACGTAATAAGTTGTGTTATATGGGTCATCATCGTTTTCTTCCTATGAACCATCCATAGCGTAGAAATAGAGTTTTATTTGATGGAAAAGTTGAAATGGGGGTTGCACCTATTCCTTTAACTGGTGTTGAAGCAATTATGCAATTACATGATTTAGGCAATGTGACTTTTGGTAAATGCCAAAAGAGAAAGCGTAATGTTTGTAATGATTCTTACAATTAGAGAAAGAAAAGTCTATTTTTTGAATTGTTTTTTAGGATGGTCATCAACTATGATATAACCTTGATCTGATGCACATAGAAAGAAATATGTGTGAAAGTTTTTTATCAACTATAATGAGTATGGTTGGAAAGACAAAGGACACATTGAAAAGTAGATATGATTTGGTGAACCTGGGAGTTAGGCAAAGTTGACATACAATTGAGGATGGAGATAATATTTTGTTACCAGTGGCATGCTATACTTTGTCCTCTGAAGAGAAGTTGAAGTTATGCGACTTCTTAGCTAATTTGAAGGTTCCAGATGCCTTTTTATCAAATATTTCTAGATGTGTTAACGTACTTGAGAAAAAGATGCATAGATTAAAGTGTCATGATCATCATGTATTAATACAAGATATTTTACCAGTAGCAATACGTAGTTTATTGCCTAAGGAAGTTTGTGAACCAATTATTGCCTTAGACAAATTTTTCAAGAATCTATACTCTAAATGCTTAACAATTGAAGATTTTGATATCCTAGAGGCTGAAATTCCTATCATATTGTGCAAAATTCAAATGGTTTTTCCTTCGGTATTCTTTGATATCATGATTCATTTGCCAATTCACTTGGCAAGAGAGGCAAAACTTGGTGGACCCGTTCAATATCGGAACATGTACCCTTTTGAGAGGTATTGTATCATTCAAAAATTTAAATGTCAATATATATATAAAATGTCATATTCTATAATTATATAAATGTGATATCTTTATATAGGTATTTGCGAGAACTTAAAGTATATAATCACAACAAAGGTCGTCCAGAAGGTTCAATTGCTGAAGGGCATTTGGCAGAGGAAAGCCTTACGTTCTGTTCACGATATTTAAAGAACATCTCAACTAAGTTTAATAAACCAACTAGAAATGAAGATGAATCTATGTCAAATGATGAGATGTCTATCTTTAAACACTGTGGACAAACAAAATGGGCTTCATATGGAGGAAATAGGCTAACTCATGATGAGTTCAATCAAGCATGTATTTATGTGCTTAAAAATTCTAAAGAGATTTCACAAGACAGGGAGTAAGTCTATTACTAGTTCAAATATAATTTGACATTAATATAATTCAGTTAATCTTAACTAACACAAATTGTAGGGAATACATAAGACAGATTGAAGAAGAAGGTTCAATGCGTGCTCATAAAGTGCATAACAATGGATTTATCGATTGGTTTCGTGCAAGCATAGGTTTCTAATTAAATGACTAAATAAATATTAGCATTTTTTAATGTTCTTATACTAGTCATAATAGAGTTGCTTATTTTTGTAGATATTTTTACTATCTTCACAAGGTTATGCAAATGATGAGATCATAAGTCTAGTTGTTAGTCCAGAACCATTGGTACATCGATATTCAACATGTATGGTCAATGGATTTAGATTTCAAAAAAAAGACCTCATGAGAAAAACACAGAAAAGCGGAGTTCTTGTAAGAGGAGATGTTTCAAAATCTAATAAGAAGTACAATAGGGTATTGAAGGATATCTATGAGTTGCGTTATACTGGAAAAAAGAAAAGTTCATTTGTTCAAGTGACATTGGTGGGATGTGATACACCTAGGAAGAGGATATAAGATTGACAAATATGGTTTTACAAGTGTGAATACTCAATGTGTGTTGAATACAAATAAGCCATTTGTGTTGGCATCTCAGTCTGAACAAGTCTTCTACTTGAATAATTTGGTCGATAAAGATTGGCTTATTGTTGTAAAGAATAATCCTCGTGACCTTTTTAATGTGCCTGAAGTTGAAGATATTTTGTGTGGAAATAATCAAGACACTGATATTGAGGTGTCTTTGCATAGGGATGATGTTGAAGCATAAATCATTTTACGAACCAATGATCAAGTAAATAAGGAAGATGGTTTCATTAATGACAATGATACAGACATTTCAAATAATGAAGAAAGTGAAGAAGAGTTTCTTGATGATAATGATAGAGAAGACAGTGATATATCCTATTGAAGATTGAGAAGAAAAGACTGAACAGAAGTTCTTTATATTTTGTGCTCTTATTAGGCTGGCATTTGTTTTCAGAAGTTATTATTAGGCTAATATATGGTGTTTTATGTTCTTAATAGGCTGACATCTTGTATTTTATGTTCTTATTATGATACTCTTGTATTTGTCATTGTTTTGCTTGCAACTTTTATTTATAAATGAAATTAATGTTTAAGTAGAATCAATAATTTTAAACAGTTAAACAAACTATTTGATATTCTATAATTATTTGATTAATGTTTCATTTTATAAATTGATATTTTCCTCGACAGTAGATATATATTTTGTCATCTTTAATTGTTGGTTCTGATACACTTCTCCTTTTTAACCTAATATTGTAGTAAATGAGAGGAGCTGGGCAAGGTAAAAGTGGAAGAGGAGGTACAGGACGTGGACGTAGATGTGGTATCTTTCCAGAACATGAAAGTTCTGAAAAAACATCTCATCCACAAATACAACCAATAGAAGTTATTGCGCCTTCTTTGGAGACTGGACAGTCATCTAATCCAAGCCAAGGACCACTACAAACAGAACGAATGTCAAGTGGCCCTGTCCAAAGGACATCCCCAAAGGCACAATCATCAAGAAATCTAGATGAAAATGTATGACTTAGCCTAGAGGCTAAAACTGGTCCAGGTTAGTTCATGATTAACTTCTCTTCTTATTAACTCCTAACATATACATATGCACCGTCATGTCATCCTACTTTTTTTCTTGTTCTTGATTAATGAATTTGCACCGGGAGGAGGGGGGTTTATCTTTGATTTTGAGTGAACGTTGGTGCATCCATGAGGTTCTTGTTAGTCTAGATTATCAAATATCATTCTTTAAAAATCCTGGCCTTCTGCAAATCATCCATTTTTTTGTATTCACTTGTTTAGGAAAAAAAAACTGAGAACTTTTGTTGGGACAGTAGTGCATTGGTATAATGTTCTCGACTTCTTAAGTAATACCTGCATTTTTGTTAGATAACTTTCATACATGGTTTGCAGGTTGCAGCATATATGCCTTCTTTCTATGTAAATATGTTCTCTTATCAAAATAAATAAGGAAGAAAAAATGAGGTGTATCAGTTTTTCTTCATCATAGAAAATAGAGAATATTGTTTACCAATTATGATGTAGCTGCTTGCTGGAAATTGTACATTAGTTGGTGTTATGCAGATAACTTTTGTTCATATTGCTCCAATGTGGTACTGGTATCGTCATTGTTGAAAATATACTAAAATTGTATTTTTCATCTGTGCTCTTGTTCTTTGAGCTTTAAAAATATTTGTCACACCCCTTTTTAACTCCCAAAAAAAGATTAAATTTTAAGGTTCGAAAGGGTTTTCATTATTAAAGTGGCAAAAGATTGAAAATTGTTTCAAAAAAGAATTATTTACATTTTTTATTCAGAGTCGCCACTTGGTATAAATCGGGTATGCCAAGTAACCTTTGAAAATAGTTTGACTCTAAAAACTGATCCGCGAACAGAGATTTTAGATAAGAAAATCTATTGACCGAGGGGAAGGTGTTAGCACCCCTCGATCCCGTAGTTCGACCACGGTCGCTTGGTGGAGCATATCAACTATTTTGACATTATAAACTGTATAAACCACAAAAAATCACACAAAACAATCAATTAAACAAACAAACAAAACAAATCCAAAATTATAGTGTCCAGTCCGATTATTACAATCCCAAAATAGAAAAATTCGAAAATATGAACCTACTTTATTCTATGCTAATTCTAAACTACACTCTATTGCTTTCTCCACCCGACGTTTCGGGCCTTGATTGTGCGTCGTATTCAAGTACATGGTACTTCGGGGTAGTCCCTGGATAAATCCATACAAATCCCTCGAGGCATTTCCCGGTCAAATAAATACAATAGATCCCAATGCATAACTAAAAACCATTCCACAAACATTTCATCATTCAACAATCACAAATCCTAAACTTTGCCTACCCAACTTACGTTTTCCTATTACTTCCAACTTATCATTCTACTACCATGTTTAACAACATCAAAATCGATCAAGATGACAAATTAAATAAACTAAGTGAAATTGCGAATTAACCAGTTTCGATACCACCCCAAATTATGATTTAAACCTAACTCGAACCACGGAATATTCACGAAATACAATTCGAGAAGGAATCCTCAAGCAACCCAAAAAAAATCACGAGAAAATTGAAGAATCCGAAGCTCAATTTCAAAAATAAGTCACTAAGATAGATGAGAAAGGGTCAGATTCACTTAAAACCAAAGGAAACAGAGAAATTAGAGGATTTAGGATTTGGGTACGTAGAATATACGGACTGATCACCGATTCCGGCAGAAATTTCACCGAAATTCTTGACAACAAACAGATTTCTCCCTCCCCAATCCCTATTTTTCTCACCCCGACCAGCTTCTCGATTCACTGTGTGTGTGTTTACGTGTAGCAGTGTGTGTTTCAATTCTGTCCTTGAATTAGCTGTGGGTGAGTGTTTATTTGCGAAGAAGAAAAATGGAAGATCGTTAATGGTTGTTATCGTGTTTATGGTATGGAATCAGTGAAGGGATTGTCCATCTTTGTTTTACTATATGTGTATTATATATAGTGTGAAGAGGAGGAAAATGAAGAATTGTTTTTCTTAGTGGAGTCCCTTTTGTGTAATTCAAAACCCCGTTTATTCTGTGTGTATATTTCTATATATATGGAGGAGGATCAGTGGTTATCCCTTTTTTTTGTCCCCATATTCTGTTAAGAAAAGGGAATAACATGTGATTAGGTGGGGTAGGGGGTGGTGAGGTGTCCGCTTTTAATTGGAGAGGTTGTTAGGATGGTTAAAATAAGATAAAATCTGTTAGGATTTATTAAATGAGATAAAGATAAAAATAAATAAATAAATAAATAAAATGATGAGGTGGTTATTTATTTTGTTTTTTTGTGGAAAATTTACCATGCGGATAGGATACGAGGTAAGATGGGATAAATGGTAAAAAATGCTTTCGGGGATGAAAAAAATTACGTGCGTACATCATGACCCTCTTTGCATGTAAATAAAAAGTGTTTTTATACAAAAAAGTAGACAACAAGACAAAATTTTTTCCCGACCTTTATTCAAAAAGAATGAAACAGAAGGAAGGAGGGAGACCAAGTCTTGATTTAGGACATCCTACCTACCTCACGTTATGAGAGAATCAAGTTACGGGTATCTCAAAGGATTGGAAAGAGAAGGACTATACTAAATTGGAGAGTCGAGTGAGGTTCCATCGAGTTTTCGGTCCGCGGCTCTGTCATTACACCAAAAATGAAAATTACAAGTTAAAACATAAATAAAATTACAAAATCCTATCTATACAGCTTTTTTTACTTGAGTTTCATCACCCTATTGTTCAGGCGGGCTCTTGACTTGCAATTTCTTCATCCTGTTCTTCAGGCGGGCTCCTGACCTGCAATTTTATCACCCGTTGCCTTATTTTTAATTTCTTCACCCTGTTCTTCGGGCGGGTTCCTGACTTGCTATTTTTCAATTTGTTGACTTTCAATTTCTTTACCTTGTTTCTTGACTTTCAACTTCTTCACCATGTTGCTTGACTTTTCATTTATTCACCCTGTTCTTCAGGCAGGCTCCTGAAATCACATCAAAACTAAAAAGAAAATTATCCCAAACAAAGAAATGAATCTTCTACGAGTTAATTGGAATGATTCGATTAGAAGATACATCTTATAGAGATCAAAGGGAATGACTCGACTAAAAGGACATCTTATAGGAATCAAGGTAAATGACTCAACTAAAAGGTACGTCTTCTAGGGGTCAAGGGAAATGAATTAACTAAAAGGTATGTCTTCTAGGGGTCAAGGGGAATGACTCGACTAAAATATACATCTTATAGGAATCAAAGGGGATAACTCGACCAAAAGGTACGTCTTATAGGAATTAAGGGGATGAATCAACCAAAAGGTATGTCTTATAGGAATCAAAGGGCATGACTCGACTAAAAGGTGCATCTTCTAGGATTAAAGGTTCAATTTAAGAAGTGTATCACCTAACAAATGAAAACTGAAATCCCTGGAAAAGAAAGTGCGCCTCCGAGTGATATAGAATAGTGAATTTTACCATGATTTGACTATTAAACCTGTGCAACAACATTGCTTCCTGCATTTGTGAATGTGAGGCATTGCAGCCCTTGATATTTATGCTTTGAATTCCTTGATTTGAATGAAATATGTTACCTGTTCCATCAAAGAAAACTTGTGAGTTTAAAACATGGTGGCCAGTTTATGGCTTTAGCTTTCGCGGTGATCACTCTTACCCTTGTAAGATTTAACCTTGCCTCCAACCCTTAGCATATTCCATTGAATTGCTGCTTCATTGACTGAAACTCAGATGATTAAGAGTGTCTCTGAAACAAACACAGTATCTCTGCTTTGCCATGTTCCTCAGATAAACCCTTTGAACCTTGGTATTTCCATGAGTTCCCAGACTTTTCTGCTGACAAAACTTTTTGCATTCCTTACTTCAGCTCACACTCATGTCTCTTTCATGTGTTGGCCTTTTGTCTTAATTTGTGCAATTGAAGAAGCTGGTATCCAATTTTGAAATCTTTTCTCACTTGTTTTGACATGAACTTGACTCAAAGACAAGAGAAAAATGACAATGATTCTTATTTGGATAACTGACTTAAGAAAAATAAAACAAAAATAAAGAGAAGAAATAAAAGATAATTAATGTCCCCTTTTGAAACAAAGAAATAAAAATTTATATAAAAGTGGCAGTCAACTCTAATGATTATGCCATGTATTTTGGATTAAGCTGCCTGATCTTTCCATCCAAACTTTCTACCAAATGTTGTTGAGTTAATGTCCTTGAAACTGAGTTGCTTCCTTAGGTTAATTGCATTTAAGACCTCATTCGGCTAGTAGCTCGTAGAAAAGGTTTTCTCCAACAATCTTCTCTCATTTTGTTTTCCTCAGCTCACCATTACCTTATGTTATCTGTAAGGGTTTTTCAGTAATGGGACTCTATTATTTTCATTACTCTCAGCTCACCATCGCCTTATGGTTCCCATGGGGGATTTCACCAATAAGGCTCTCTCATTTTTATTTCTCTCAACCTACCATCGCCTTATGGTGCATGTGAGGTTTTTCACCAATAAGACTCTCTCCTTTATTATTTCTCTCTTAATTTCTTACGCTGAGAAAGACAAGTAGTTCCCAAATGCATCATCATATCCATTGCATGCTTAGCCATAACATTCTTAAATATTGATCTGAAGGCCTTTCTTTGGTTGTAACTCGAATTTTGGATAAGGTTAGAAAGAAAGGATGACATGAGGCTCAATCGACACTTAAAGTGCGGTAGAACTTACAACTTTTGGAATCGACTCAAAGAATGAGGACTAACTCATTCCTAAATATTTATTTGCCTGGGATATACTAAATTGTTTATTTGGTTGGACCGAGCCCAGAGTAGGGCATCCTACATATCTCACCCTCGAAAGAGGAGAATCTGGTCACGCGTAGTTCTGGCAGCTTATTTTGCTTGATTCTGATTTCTTTTGTTTATTTTCTTTTTTTTTTCTTTTGACTCTTTTCATCTTTGTGATTATTCTGACTCTAATTTTCTTGACACTCTTTTCTTCCTTTTTGGACACATTTTTCTCTTCTTTTTTTTGAAATTTTCTGACTCTACTTTTTTTGCTCAACATTTTTCTTTCGAGCATTGCTGACTCTATCTTGATTCCAAAAGAGGTGTATAACAGAAATAAAACTAAGGCTCAAATACGGTAAACAAAGGATGACACAATATTTGGATAGCAAAATGAAATGCCTTCGTCATATCAATCTTTGAAAATGCAAGTACATAATATGTAATTTGAAAATTGGAGATGAAGATCATGTGCGATATCTTTTACAGCATTAACTTTGACTGAGTCTGTGCGTCACTACTTCTTCTGTGCTTTTTTAGCATACAACTCCATTTTTGTTGTACATTTCTTACATTGAATGACTCATGATTTCGTGGAGCTAATTTTCTTTCTGTCCCTTTTGATATAGGATCACGCATCCACTGTTTGACCTAATTGAGGCATGCCTTACAATTGATGACCAAGTTATTCTGATGATTCTTAAAATAATTTCCTTAATTTTGAAAGAAGGTTTCAACATGTTCACCAAATGTCTTAACATGCTACCTATTTCTCACATGTTTTTTCTAACTTTAGCCCTCTAATTCAATGTTTCATAGTTAAATTTGATTTTAAGATCTGGCTGAAGATTCCATAGGCATGTCATATCACTAGAATCAACATAAGATGCATTGTGTAAAGCAGACAAAGAAACAACTTAAAATAAAACAAAACAAACAAAGGACACCACATTTTATTAAAAGGAAAGACTAAAGGGTTTAAACAAAGATGATAGAGAAACAAAACAAGATAGAGCCCGAACTACAACCCTGAAATAATTCAAAAAATAGAAACGAAAAGAAAGCAAACTACCAGACCTCTTTCTGGTAGGGAGAGGGGTGACTTCTCAATTGCTCAGCCTGACATATTAGCCACTGGTTTGCATATAATCATGACTAGAGTTTTTCTCACTTTCAATGTTCTACACCATAATTGATCCATCTTGAATCATCTTTTCAATTTCTCTTTTCAAATTTTGACAATCTTCAATACTATGACCCTGAGAATCAGAATGATACGTACATCATACGTTAGGATCAAAATTTCTTGAACACTGATTAAGAGTGTGCCCAAAGAAAAGAGTGATCATGCCCTATTGTACCAATCTCTAAAATAAACTAGCATACAACTCTCCAATTGGTGTGAAGCTATCTCTCGATTTCTGCCTCATTTCATTATTTGGCTTGAATTAAAAATCAGGCTTAGAAGGGTTTTGGTATGTTTGTTGAGTTAGAGGATGACTCTGAGGAGTTGGTGTGTTCCACTGTGGGTAAGATAGGGGTTGAATATGTGGTTGTGCATTATATACTGAATATGGAGGAAGAGGAGCAGAGTATAATAGATTTTGGGAGTGATTATGTGAAGCTTGGGCATGAACTTGGGTTTGTGCCTGAGAGTGACAACGACGGGGCTTTCTTGATCGTGCCCGCTGTCCAACTATAATAGAAGATGTATCTTCCTCATTCTTTGTCTCCCTAACACTTCCTGAAATCTTTTGAATTGCTTGAGTTGTCGTTTTTAATGTTCAAAACTCACAATGCGACCAATCTTAATTCCCTCTTCTATCATCTCCCCCATTTTAAGGACCTCAATAATGACTTGCCTAATGTAGGTAACAAGTGTTGATAATATGTTTCATCCTGCGCTTGAATAAACACCTCCACTATTTTGTTTTCATTCATTGGAGGTTTTACTCTAGTAGCTTATTCACGCAATCTGATCGCATACTCCCTGAAACTCTCAGCATTTTTCTTTTTTATACTAGTTAGGGATTTTTCTTCCGGGATCAACTCCACATTGGATTGAAATTGTTGCACAAATTCATTAGCTAGGTCATCCTAAATAATCCACTTGTCAATGTCTTGGTCAACAAATCATTCCAAATTTAGGCTTGAAAGACTCTCCCCAAAATAAGCCATGAGTAGTTCTTTCTTCCCTCCAGCGCCTCTTAGCTGATTACAATAGCACCTCAAATGTGCCACTGGGTCCCATGTCCGTCATATTTCTCAAACTTTGGCATTTTAAAGCCAGGAGGAAGGTTGACACCTGGAAACATGCATAAGTCCTAATATGAGACACTTTTGTAACCCCCAAGTCCTTGCAAGTTCTTCATAGCCAGCTCCAAACTTCTCAATTTTCTGGTCATTTCCTCAGTGTTAGGAGAAAATTCAAGCGGGTGAGTGTCACCATAAAGACCAGTCAACTTGGATACAGGCTCAGAAGTGTAAAGCTGATCACCAGTAATATTCAATGTAGGCTCTCTTATAGAGTAGGGAGGCACAACTTGTGGATGAACATAAAAAGTAGGAGCTTCAGATGGGGGTGGCACCGCAAAATCATGAACAACAGGTGGATCCGAGTATGTGGTAGTCTTGGATTGGGGAGTGAGGAAATGAACATTAAAAGTGGCTGGATATTGTTACCCCAGAGTCGATCCTGATGCATGTTGTGGCATATCAACAAAAATGAGAAATTATGCATGTGACATGGGAGGCAAGCTAGAAAGATATTCCAGATTATTAGTGGGAACTGGGGGATGCGGCAACCCATTAGCCCAAGCTCTATACATTTCTATCATTTGCTGCCTTAATTTTTGAATCTCTTCATAGGCTCTTAAATTCTCATTTCCCGAACTCCCTATCTGATTAGTGACAAAAACCTCGGTATTCTTGTTGGCCATAACTTTCTCTGTGACTTGGTGCAATATGGAGGACCAGCCAAAATGCCACAAATCAACCACCTTAAATTAACTGAACAAGAGATAGCAAATGTGTTAGAGTTCAACCATTTTTCAAAACTTTTTCTGATTTTCTTTAGAAAAGATCACCTAACCCAAGAAGGGTATCTATGTATCTCACTCCCGAGAGAGGAGAATCATGTGTGCATAGTTCATGAAGTTTAGCCAAAATGGCCAACCAAACTCTTTTTCCTTTCTTTTTTTCTTTTTCTTGAAACTTTAATAAGAAAAGAAAATAACAAATTGTCAAAAAAATTGACAAAAATCTTTTTGCATTTACGTTTAAAATTCCTATACAAAATAAAACCTATGATTACCAAAGAAAAATCTTTTTGGGATTTAATTTTGAATTTCATATGAAAATGAAACTTGAACCTGTTAAAGAAATTTTTTTTGTAGTTTTCTTTTAAAGATGTATATGAAAGACTTACTCTAATAAGATCCCCGAACCCACAATAGGCTGCCTACTCATCTTACTCCCGAGAGAGGAAAATCAGGGGTTCGTAGTTCATCCAGATAGGACAATTAAGGATTAAATAACCGACTGAACCCTGACTTGAGAGACACGACCACAAACAGAAGATGAAAGGCATCAATAAAATCTTTTTGACTTTTCAATTTGACACTTAACATAAAACCGACACCAATAACTATGAAAGAAAAATCTTTTTGGTATTTTCGTTATATGAAATGTACAAAACCTCTACCATCTTTTTTTGAAATTTTCTTTTATAAAAAGCTCCTAAAAATCTTTTTTTTTTTTGAAATTTTTGAATTATGAATGCAAGCTAAAAGAGATAAAGAAAAAATCTTTTGAGGTTTTGTTTTTAGTAAATGCGTGAAAAAGGTAAGAAAATCATTTTGAAGTTTGGATTGTGAAAAATAAAAATCATGAAGAACTCTAAAAACTATAAAACTCTACTTTTTTCACTCTTTTTATTTTTTTCCTTCTGTTTTTGCCCAAATCAGCCTATTAAATGACCCTGTTACCCTAAAAAATGCAACATTTAGTAAGTAGGGATGCTTTAGAGGTGAGTCTTCTACAAAGGACCAAGTGGGTCCCTCTAGGTCTCAATATGATACAAATAAGCATGACCTAAAGGCTAACCTACGCTGGGGTTCACTAACACGGTTGTTCGGGGGAGCATATGGTCGATAGTGGATGCTTTAGATTTCCACCCACTCCATACCAGCCGATGGCTCCCTCTCCTAAGATAAGGGTGACTCAACTAGAGGTCGTGTACATAGCGTGCATTACGGACTGATTGTAGAAAGAATGACTCGGGTTATGCATAAGATGCCAGATATAAAGAGGTAGCACATAAAAGGAAAAACTGTAAACATGTAGCAAGTAGACAATCAATAAAGAAAAAAATAATAACAACACAAAACAACACAAACAACATCTATACACCCATAATGTGAAACTAAGCCGATACAACTCTAAAATAAGCTCGAATTCTGAAAACGTCCCCAGCAGAGTCGCCAGAGCTATCACACTCCCTTTTTAAATCCCAAAAAAAAGATTAAATTTTAAGGTTCGAAAGGTTTTTCATTATTAAAGTGACAAAAGATTGAAAATTGTTTCAAAAAAGGATTATTTACATTTTTTATTTAGAGTTGCCACTTGGCATAAATCGGGTGTGCCAAGTCACCTTTCAAAATCCTTTTCAAAACAGTTTGACTCTAAAAACTGATTCGCGAAAACAGATTCCAAATAAGGAATTCTGTTGATCGAGGGGAAGGTGTTAGGAACCCCTCGATCCTGTGGTTCGACCACATCGCTTGGTAGAGCGTATCGGCTATTTTGACATTATAAAATGTATAAACCACAAAAAAATCACACAAAATAATCAATCAAACCAACAAACAAAACAAATCCAAAATTATAGTGTCCAGTCCAATTATTACAATTCTGAAATAAAAAAATGTGAAAATATGAACCTACTCTATTCTATGCTAATTCTAAACTACACTCTATTGCTTTCTCCACCCGACGTTTCGGGCCTTGATCATGCGTCGTCTTCAAGTACACGCTACTTCGAGGCATTCCCCGAATAAATCCATACAAATCCCTCGAGGCATTCCCCAGCCAAATAAATACAATAGATCCCAATGCATAACTCAAAACCATTCCACAAATATTCACCATTCAACAATCACAAATCCTAAACTTTGTCTACCCAACCTACGTTTTTCTATTATTTCTGACTTATCATGCTACTACCACGTTTAACAATGTTAAAATCTATCAAGATGACAAATTAAATAAACTAAGTGAAATTGTGAATTAACCAGCTTCGATACCACCCCAAATTATGATTTAACCCCAACTCGAGTCCAAGTTCTTTGATTATTCCAGTTCACAACAACCAATCGATAGATATCAACAACCAACCACGATGATCCAAAACATATCAAAATCAACAAAATAAAATTCACACACAATGAATTTACCACACCAAGTATCACACAATTAAAAATTAATTAAGAATGGGATAAAGAATGGACCTTGAAGTCACTTTTATTCAATCAAACGAAGGAGCTTCATCGATCCGGAACCTCGAAGAATACCACACCCGACTGTCAAACAAACTCGAACCACGAAATATTCACGAAATACAATTTGAGAAAGAATCCTCAAGCAACCCAAAACAAATCATGAGAAAACTGAAGAATCTGAATCTTGATTTCAGAAATGAGTCGCTAAGATAGATGAGAAAGGTCAGATTCACTTAAAACCAAAGAAAATGGAGAAATCGGAGGATTTCAAAGTTGGGTACATCGAATATACGGACTGGTCACCCATTTCGGTAGAAATTTCATCGGAAATTATCAACAACAAATAGATTTCTCCCTCCCCAATCCCTATTTTTCTCACTCCAACTAGCTTCTTGATTAACTGTGCGCGTGTTTATGTGTAGCATTATGTGTTTTGATTCTGTCCGTGAATTAGCTGTTGGTGAGTGTGTATTCATGAAGAATAAAAATAGAAGATCGTTAATGGTTGTTGTCGTGTTTATGGCGTGGAATCAGTGAGGGGATTGTCCATTTTTGTTTTACTGTGTTTGTATTGTATATAGTGTGAAGAAGAGGAAAATAAAGAATTGTTTTTCTCAGTGGATTCCCTTTTGTGTAATTCAAAACTCCTCTTTATTTTGTGTGTATGTTTCTATATATATGGAGGAGGATCAGTGTTATCCCCTTTTTTATCCCTATATTCTGTTAAAAAAAAAGGGAATAACATGTGATTAGGTGGGGTAAGGGGTGGTGAGGTGTCTGTTTTTAATTGGAGAAGTTGTTAGGATGGTTAAAACAAGATAAAATTTATTAGGATTTGTTAAATGGGATAAAGATAAAAATAAATAAATAAATAAAATGATGAGGTGGTTATTTATTTTGTTTTTTTGTGGAAAATTTACCACGTGGATAGGATACGTGGTAAGATGGGGTAAATGGTAAAAAATGCTTTGGGGAGGGACAAAATTATATGTCTACAATATTCTGTACTTTTCTTTTGGTGCACCTATGTAGTTTTTGTTTGTATAGACTATGGAGGATTGGGTGTATTTTTGAGTGAAGCTCAGAAACATCCTCTATAGCTCCATGGATCGATACTCTTTGGTCCCAAGTACGCTTAAACTGCCTCAAAGAAGCAATCTTTACATATGTACTGATGAATGTTGAAGGTGATACATCTTAAAATTTTTGTTTTCCCTGCTGTTTTGAAAGTTATTACTGGTCTTCAGGACTCGAATCTTGGAATTCTTTGATAAATGCTCTTTGTAAATTTGAGGAGTGGGAGTTGGCATTAGAGGCTTTTAGGTTGATGTGATTAGATAGGTTCGAGGCTAATTCGTTTACGTTGGTGAGTATGGCACTTGCTTGTAGTAATGCCCAGGACTAATGGGTTGAGACCATCAAAAGTAGTTGTTAGTATAAAAAGTAGTTTATCAAAACCATATATATTAGTAATGGAAGTTGAAAAAAAATCTTGTAACTTAAAAGGTGTAGGATAACTAACAATAATACTTTTTCTTGTTGGTACTCATCTTCATAATTAACTTGTGCTAACGTCTCTCTCCTTTTTGTTCAACAACATGAACACATGTTGGTTTCTCTAATGTCAACCCATTGTTCTAATCTCCCTATGATTAAGTAATTGAGAAGTGAAAAAATGGGTTCATAAATTTACTTATATCCATGTTTCCCTGTTTTAAAACTGTGATACTGCCTTTCGCTCGGATCATTTGTAAATAGTTGTTTGTGTTGCTACTGTGAATGTCTGCTGGAACATTCTGAGTGTTATCCACAGGTTGTGAAACAGCAGCTAGCTCATTCATCACAGATTAATAAATAGAGAGATACATAATTCTGTCATTTATCACAGATTAATAAACAGAGAGATACATAATGTTGTGCCACTCAGACATATATATCTGCAGTTTCTTCCTTAACCTCTGTGAGACTATTCAGTACGTCTGTTTCGAGCTTAGTTAGACAATTTTTTAATTTGTTTTGATCATATTTAGCTTAGATATGTCATTGGGCTGATAACTGCATCTCTTTATCTACCTCTATCAAACAATCCACATCCTCAAAATTGGTAGTGGCCCTCCACTTTTTATTCGGTGTACTTATGCAACTAGTAGGTGTAAAATTTTGTTGTTTAGAAGGTAAGGGAGGTGATGCACATGTTCTGAATTTTTTCACTTCAGTTCTTGAAACGAACTACAAAGCCACAATGATTTCATGGTTTGTCTATCTTTCTTCTATTTTGTACTTGTCTTTTTTTTTTTGCATTTAAGGCATATCCTAATTGACACCAAATCAAATTAATGCTATGTCAAGGATCTATGATATGATTTAGAAGGATACAAATACTTCTTTTGTATGGAATGGAACTAATAAATCTAATAATTCTTCCAATACCAAAGTCTCTTTTTCATTGTTCTCTATTTCTAGCTCTGACTTCTTGCCTGTTGTGTGGGAATTTTCTTGCCAACTTATTTTAATTGAATTCCTGCTCGACTCCCTTACAAGTTCAAGTCCCCAACTCATCTTCTATTTGGTTTTCACTTCCAAATATGATACGTAAATCATCTTACACTCACCTTATTGGTCCCACCTTCTTACTACTAATCTGATTTCTTATTCACATGAGATTATGATTTTATGCTTAACATTGCATCCATCTTTTAAGGAACTAACCTCTACCATAAGTCGGTATACTTTATGGATATCCAACCTGTATAGCAACAAACACCCTTTTGCACACACCTGCACAACAACAAACACACAGAAACCAACTTCTTCTTAATCCATCATAACATCAATTAGATGAGGGCATGTTGTATCTTCTTTTAAATAATAATAATATATTTTCTTGATTTGCAGTTTCCCGCATCAATAAAGGAAAGGAAAAAAGAAATACAAATCTAAAACTGTGGATTTTAAGATTAAACTTGGAGGAAAAATCAAAATTATGATTTCGGATGACATTGATAGAGCTGTAGGTTCTGGAGTTAGAGACATTGTCAATTACTCTAGTTGGATCATGAGAACCACTATCTCATTTGGAGATGAAAATTGGCAGAAGATAGTTCTAAAGCATGGAGAAGCAATGTGGCTTAGGGTTAGGGTAATTACTCTTAATGTTATATTGCCTTTAAATTTTATGCTTTATCTATATGCAGTTAGAATATCAAATATATTGTTACATTGTATGCAGGATAAATTTGAAGTTCAAAATGGGCTTCCAGAGCATAAGTTGCAAGGCTTTGTGATAAGCACTATGCAAAGACTTTTTAGAGCATGGAAAGCTCGATTACATGTTATCTACTCTAGCTATGACAATGATAAAGATAGATTATCTCATCATCCTGGGATGTTGAGTTGGATGATTGGAAGCACCTAGTGAAATATTTTGGCAGTGATGAATTCAAGGTAACTTAATAAATAATTAGAGTTTTACATATAATAATAACTATTTGTTGATTGATTAGAGATTTCCTAATCTACTAACTTAAGTACAGGTCGTCAGCAAGAGAAATAAAAGAAATAGAGAAAAACAAATAACTAAACATTCGTGTGGTACAAGATCATCTACAGAAGTAGAGAAATCTACAGTGAAAATACATTATATTTGTTCTCTTGTTATTACATATACTTCTTTGATATTTATACAATTCTTTGCTTATATTTTTTCTTTTGATGTTATAGATAAATCCTCTTACAGGAGAAAAGGAGACACCAGATAAAATATGGGAGATCCAATATACATTTAAGAATGTTAATGGAGAACGTGTACGGTTGGATCCATAATCTGAATAGATTCATGTACTTTTCTAAAATTACTGCCTTATTACCTTTTCAATGTACTATCAGTTATGCTCAGTACATTATGTATGGATGTAAATGTTAATGTATTATAGTAGGGGCAGCTTCAAACACTTGTTGTTGAACAATGGTCAGAAGAGATTGAGAATCCCATGACTAGTGATGAAATTTTATCTTCGGTTCTTGGTACGAGATCAGGATATGTTCAGGGAAAAGGATATGGGGAGAAGCCTCCTAAAAAGGGTCAAATGCAACAAGCAAACATAGTGGCCAGCGTGTCTTCAGCGGTAGAAAGTATGCTCAACAGATACATCTTGACATGGAAAGAAAGTTGAAAGAAGAGCGTGAACAAATGGCTGCAGACTTAAAAAAGAGATATGGATCAGGATTTGCAAAAGAAATTGGAAGAGTAACGTGAACACATGAAAGGAGAAGTAGAAAAAATATTTCAAGGAAAAATGGTTGCTCTCATGGCTGGAATGCAACAGGTATTTTCTTGACTAGAATTCAGTTTTTAGATTGTAACGACTTTAAAAAATGACCCCATGAATGCCCGAAATTTTTATAAACCTATGTAACACTCTTCTTTCTTTTGTCAAGTCAAGGTAATATCACTAGTATAGATTTTCTTCTGTGCTAATATAGATTTGTCCACAACTCTGAAACTTATGGAGGCTGTATTTTATCAGTGTATGAGGTACCTGCAGCTGAAATTGTATGGCATTGCTTGTACTAATTGTGAAAGAGGTTCTCTTCATCGTATCTCAAGGCATTTCATGGTTTGATTTCTAAGTTCATCTGGTAGCTGTAGGCCCACCCAATCTAGCAATGCATCCAAGTCCTTTGCAAAATCAAAAAGATACCAATCCACCAACTTGGGAATAATAAGCTTATTTATTGAGGAAATACCAACAGCTGCTTGTAAATAATCTCTTTTTGTTGTTTCCAACTTAGTCTCAACTTGACATGGAGTGTACACCCTCACCTTCAAAATGGAAAAGATCATACAATTAAAATTGTTGGACATAATATCGACAGTTGAAACATTATGTTAGCAAGAAATTTAAAATTCTGAGATACTTCAGTAGATGAATGATTGGCCGACTTATAGTACATCTTATGCTTATGGTGAAAATTGTTGTCACCATTTAGTTTCGTGAGAATACTTTTCGAAACCAACCATTATGCTTTTTTACTTCTTCATTATTGATATT
This sequence comes from Capsicum annuum, assembly GCF_002878395.1. Taxonomy (NCBI): domain Eukaryota; kingdom Viridiplantae; phylum Streptophyta; class Magnoliopsida; order Solanales; family Solanaceae; genus Capsicum; species Capsicum annuum. Next base: position 30,185,277 of record NC_061121.1, on the reverse strand, counting down.
ACCTTGACTTTATAAACATTAGTGATTTTATCTGGTATAGATAGCTGGTATATATTTAAGAATAGCAATCTTTACTCTTACTCTTACAGATGATGTTCTTTCTGTTCTTTTACCCTAGAAAATGACTGAATTGCAGAGTCATTACTCCTATCATGTTCCACTACTTAGTCATTTAAAAATTATGGTGAAACGACATCAAAGTATCTGTCATTTTGTTTGCTTAGTTCTCTGATATTCACGTTCTAACCTATTCTTCTTCGTATCCATGCTTTTGCATATGGGTCGCCTTTAAAAATAAGACCTAGATTGAAGGATCTCCACATTAAAGTCTTTTAGTAACTGATCTACAGTCCTTTTGTGGAGTAACAACAATAACAAAGGGTTGATATTTAGGAAATAAATGATCATAAGAAATATAATTGGCCATCCCATAGACAATATCCTGATGAAGGTTTTAAGGAACAAATTCTTTATCCAACATTCTATATCAGTTAATTAGGGAAAAAAGAAGGAATGGATTAATTTAGAGCTGCTTTTAGCCAGTGTCTTAATACCCACATCAAAGTGGTTGGTCTGGTTAAACTGGGACCTCATTCTTTGGCTATGCTTCAAATGGGTTAAAATCGAACACAGTTACACAAAGAATTGCGTAAGATCCTGTGGAAATTGGTGATGTTCGTAACTGCTGACTATATGATTCAGGTCTATATTCCTTTTTGCTTTTACTTTTCATGTTGATATGCGTTCCCTGAGCCAAGTGTCTTTCGAAAACAACCTCTCTACCTCCATGAGGTAGGTAAGGTCTGGCACACTCTACCCACAAAATTGAATCTAGAGCATTATTATTTTATTTTGTCTAAAATTCAATCTCTTATAAGAAATCGATAATTGTTTTTTTATTTATAGATTAGGCAAAAGCCTCTTAATTTGAAGTTTTTTAGTAAATAAAGTTATTTGGTGTTTTTTAATGGCAGGGAAGTTCTTAAACAATGGGTTGACCAAGGAGGAGCATGAAGGCGTAGAATGCGTTTTTGATTTTTGATCATATGTATGAATAGGATAAAACTGAAGCACAATGTCGTTATTAACTTATATGCCGTTGACTTCTTATTAAGGGATGTACTTATAATATTTGATCGGAGGATGATTTTGTAAAACACTATTGGATACTTTTACTAGCTAATATTATATAAAGTTCTTAAAATTTGTAGTCAATTTTGTCTAATACAGATACAAATTCAATATTATGGTTGATGAAAACAATATTTCTATTTGTGCACAAAACTTGAGTGGCAAAATGTGACTTGCCACTAATGTTTTAGTACATTTGCTATTATAAGTTCTTTTCGGCAACAACATGGGTTGCTACTAATAATATAGATTTTAGTGATGAAAAATATGTGGCCACTATTGATATTGATTTTATGGCTACAAAGCCGCTACTAATGTAGATGTTTTAGTGGCGATAAATAATTGGTCACAATTGATGGTTCTTTTGCAGCGACAATAAAATGGTCATAATTGATGGTTCTTTTGCAGAGACAACAAAGTTGTCAAAATTGATGGTCCTTTTGCGGCGACAACATAGTAGTCACAATTGATGAAGCTTTTGTGGCGACAACGTCGCTGCAGATTCTAGTATATCAGTGGTCACAATTTATGGTTCTTTTGCCGCAACAACAAAGTGGTCACAATTAATGAAGCTTTTGTGGCAACAGAGTCGCTGCTGATTCTAGTATATTAGTGGCAGCCAAGTCCAAATGCCTTTTTTCAAAATACATTTTGCAACGTATTTGTCTATCTTTTGTGGCAATAGAAACTGTCGTAAATACATATTTACTGTGGTGACGATGCTTTGTCATCACAAATAACCTTTAGTTACAGAGTTATTACCCACGGCGTAAGTGTCGCTGCAAAAAATATTTAGTGGCAACTTTTGGTTCTTTTGCGGCGAGTTTTTTCGCTACTAAAAACCTGATTTCTTGCAGTGATACCAAAGACTGATTGGAAAACTGCTATCCCTCATTATCACTAGGCTTGTGATACGAGCATGATCATGACGATGGACGTTTTTGAGTATTTTGAATGCAACCGAGGGAGTGTGCAAATTGAAGTATGAAGAAGGACCTTAGTGTGCATAAAGCCACCCCAAAACGCACTCCATGGGCGCCTATTTTGTGTCCTTTTCATTAAAGGGCTCTTTTGTCTTTTTACCTCTTATTGTAATAAATCTATAAATAGAACATGATAGGGTTTTAGTTCATTAGTTATTGAATATTGATGAAAGAACACTTCTCTTGAGAGAGAGCCTCCCTAGGTCGAAACTAGGGCATGAGCAAGTGTGGACTCACTTGTGAATGTGTATTGCTTGGAAATAATGGTGCTTGAGAGGTGGAATCCCTCTCGTGTCTTCGTAAGAGTTTGGTGTTGCTATTGTAAGTCTTAGGGGTCCTTAGATTTAATATCTCT
>NC_061121.1:30170800-30179808 GCF_002878395.1 Capsicum annuum | reverse complement strand
TGGTGTTGCTATTGTAAGTCTTAGGGGTCCTTAGATTTAATATCTCTTTGGGTTCTTGGGTCTTATTGTAGTGTATGTCTCACTAACTATCTTTACATTTCATGTTTTAGTTAGTGTTATCTAGGGAAACCGTTAGTTCTTGTTGTTCTTGTAACCTTGTAATCGTTGGATTTTTGTTATCCTATTGTGGTTCTTCTTATTATAATGTTGTTTATCCCTTGTTATTGTTAGTCATTTACACCTTGTTTCTTGTTGTTGTTAGAGCCGAGAATTATGTTTGTGTTGCTCTCGGGTTTCCCTTTGTTTGTGGACTGTTTTAACTTCTTTTTTATACGATCCAAGTTTTTATCGTATCAGCCTGATATAGCTTATGGTGTACAAACTTTAAGTTAGTTCTTGCAGCAACCAAAGAAATCCCACATGGAAGCAGCTCGAAGAATAGTCAAATAATCAAAGAACAACCTGGAAAAGGGTTACTCCTATCAAGTAAGCCTCAAGACCACATTACTGCATTTTGTGATGCTGACTAGGCAGCATGTCCACAAATAAGAAGGTCAGTTACTGGTTTCTTAATAAAGGTTGGAGAATCACAGGTAGCTTGGAAATCTAAGAAACAAACCACTATCTCAAGAAGCTCAGCAGAATCAGAATACAGAAGCCTAGCATCAACTATTGCAGAATTGGTTTGGCTAATTGGGATGCTTAAGGAGATTGGTTTTGAACTCAAACATCCTGCCACAGTTTACTGTGATAGTAAGTTTGCATTACAAAATGAAGTCAATCCAGTTTTCCATGAAAGGACCAAACACATAGAGATTGACCTTCACTTCATAAGAGAGAAACTGCAGCAGGGCATTGTGCAAACAGAGTATATCAACACCAAGGAACAGCCTACTGATCTACTAACTAAAGGGCTAACTAGAGATTAACATGATCATCTGACTTCCAAGCTAGGAATGCTCAACATATTTCAAGCTCAAGAAGAAGTTGATTAGTTTAGTTAACAAGAAACACTGTTCATAACTAACTTTGTGAAAAGTTAGTTATGACCGTTAGCCATCCTAAGAGTTAGTTAGGATTAGTTAAGTCTAGAATCTTCTATGCTTATCTATATATATTGATTTCTCATGTATATGCATTAAGTTTGAATAGAAACAACTTCATCTTGATCTCTCAATTACTCTCTAATCACATTCTTCTCTCCTTCTTCTTCTTCTTCTTCTTCTTCTTCTTAAAACTTCCTTAAGAGAAGTTTGTTGATTCTTAATGATCTTCATGATAATTGTTACTGCTAATCTCTCATAAACTCTACATATTGTTAATACTCATAAGTAATATCTTGATGGTTGCATTGAAGTTTCATAAATTTCTTTGCTTTTTAATTAGAAAACAGCAAAAAAATTATGAAAAAATATAAAAAAGATAAATACAAATACTGTTTATAAAAAGCGTCATGTCAGCAGGTTGAACATTCTTCTTTATTGTTATACATATTGATGATTATACACTTTCATACATCTCTTATCCAGGACTGAACATTAACTTAGGCATATTCAATAGTTAACTAAGTACTATATATACTAATTAATCAAGTTTCTAGATGCACTAATATGCAGCTAATTAAGCACAATTTGCTTAATACTTCATGTCATGAAGTTCATGAACTTCAGAATAAGGCTTAACTTCATCATCAACTACTAATCTAGTCTTGTACTGATATCGACGAGCAATATATATAAAGTATAATAAATTTAGAACTCCTAATACTGCAATAAGGTAGTAGTAATTCTCTACTCGGCCTTGGTTAATATCCTTGGTTAACCAATCTGGATGTCCATGTCTTCCTGTAGTTTCATGTAAAACGTTCACTAATAAAGTGCTTAAATAACTTGCACCGGCCATTGTGCAAGAAAACAAAGAATTAGCCACACTGCTCATATTTTCAGGAAACTCCTTATTGTAAAACTCGATCTGACCAATAATGTTAAAAGCCTCAGCAAATCCCATGAATATTAGTTGTGGAGCTAACCACATGACTGTAATAGGTGCAATTCCATCAGGACTATTGTGCATTATAGCAGAATTTCTTCGTACCTTTTCAATTAGCCCAGCTACAACCATTGACAAAATCGAGAAAACCATACCAATTCCAATTCTTTGTAACAATGTGATCCCACCTTCAATTCGTGTGACTTTTCTAAGGGATGGAACGATAAGTCGGTCGTAGATTGGTATCCACATTCCTACTGTGATCATCGATATAATAGAGAGTGAACCGGCTGGAATTTGAAATTTGGGGCCGAGATGACGATTCATTTTTAGTGCTTGTGACATTGTGAATGTGCCCTGTTGTGCCATGGCTGTGAAACAAATAATTCCTGTTGACCATACTGGAATTATTTTGAGAAGGCATTTTACTTCTTCAATTTGTTGGATACTGCATAGTCTCCATTTGTTTGAACAAGTACCATCAGTGTTAATTTCATCCTCCATCACTATAGCTGCTTTGTTCAATGACCTGAGTGAAAACAATATTAAGTGAGAACTTAAAACATCTAAATTTATTTTGAATGAAAGTATAGCAGATTACTCACTTTATTACTATTTGTTTTTAATTTGAGCTAGCTTTTGAGTAATCTATTAATTTGTACCAATAAAACTATTCTCGCCAGAGCTAAAGGAGTATTATATTTCCTATTTCACTCATTAGTTTAGAAGTACTAGTTAAGGGGCTCTTCCTCAATTTCTGAAACACAATGTTCAAACATTTACTGTAATTACAATTTTGTACTATGGTCCGGGTCCACTATTTTACCAATTTAATATTCCAACTAAATAGAAACGTTCAAATTCAAAGTGCCCCAATGAAAACAATGCACAAAATAAAGAAGACAGAAGCTAAGTTTAATTTCCAATTTTGGATATTATAAGGCAAGGCTCAATGAAAAAAATAGTATATTGAAAAAATTTAGTATTTATGTGTGTTGCAAGTGAATCTCATGTATCGTATGTGCATATTATGTGTCATACGTGCATTATATGTGCATTCCATACGTAACATTAGAGGCAAATCCAGAATTTAAATTTGATGGGTGCATCTTTATATTTAACATAGTAATTAATAATGTCAAAATTCGACATGTAGTTCTTTGAAAACTTATTAATTATAGTATTTTATAAGCAAACTTTTAATATTATTGAATATCATTAATTAGATTTAATATAAAAAAAAAAGTGTGTTATCCACCATACTTGAGTTCAATGCACTTTTATATTTTAAATAATAATAAAAAGTTTTTGAAAAATATGAAATTCGAGAGATTTGTTTTCTAGATGGTTGTACGGAAAACGTTTGATTTAAGTCTATCTTAAACTTTAAATTACTATTTTTTTAAATAAAAAGTAAGTCAATGATCAAAAGATAAAATAAATAAACATTTACAGTACAAGTACAAGATGGGGAGAATATCTACATTTTGAAGTTGGAGGGGATCTTGTATTTTGAAATAAAATGAAAAATACGTTAACAATGTCCACAATACACAAAAGAAAAAAAAAAGTGTAAAATAAATGATTACTTAGTAGGAAATTTTTTTTAATCAATTGATATATATATATGTGTATGCGTATGTGTGTTTGCACTTAAAATTTCAAACAGGAAACAACAAATAGATAGTGTATTTGGAAAAAGGAGTAATAAAAAAATGTTGTTTTGGGCTTCGAACCCGAGTCATCACGTAATAAAAAAAGACTTTAATTGGCATGCTCAACTATCTTGACAATCAAGTCAATTGTTTTCGAGGGTGCACAACATATATTTAACATAACACCCTAATATATATACAGTGGCGGATCTAGTATATATCAAGGAGGTTCATCCGAACCCCCTTCGGCAAAAAATTATACTATTTATACATGGTTAAAGTTATTTTTTATGTATATATTGTATATGTTGAACCTTCTTCGACTAGTTCTTGTGTGCTCTTTTGAATCCCCTTAATGAACTTCTTGGCTCCACCACTATATGTATACAGATATACAAACTATATATACAGAGTTTTTCTCGAGGTTAGCGGGTGCACGTGCACCCTCTACTGCCAAGATAGGTCCGCATCTGTGTAACACATGCATCTCATACATTAGATGTACATTCCGTACATCACACATGCATCTCGTGCATTATATGCGCATTCTATACGTCACGCATGCATGTCAGGTAAATAAGTAATTCCAATTCTGTAGCATGGTCTACCATTTTACCACTTTTATATATTCCAACTAAACAAGAAACATCCAAATTCTATAAGTGTCTAAATGAGAAAAGGCACAAAGCAAAGAAGCCAGAAATGTAATGTTCCACATGGATGCTATATGTTGGCAGTAACTCCAAAAAAATTGATACTAGCTAGCAAATGTCCACTTCAATATTTGCTTTAGTCTACATCAGTTTAAAGCTTTAACAACTTATATAACTAAAAGTATATATTTTATAAGCTAATCTAAATAACAATTAAATAAAGTGTTAAAGCCAATAAAATTAGAGGAGATGCATTACCTGTATTTATTGGTTAAAGGGAGTTTTTTCACAATGGACCCTTCCGGTAACGGGGGATCATAAAAGACCCCATTACTCTCACGCTCATCTGGAAGCTTAAGCTTGCGTTTCTTGTGAGTCGCCACAAAAACCTGAACAATGCTCGTGAAAATACTTCCTTCGGGCTTGACATAAACATACACTTTCGTCCCAACGAAAAATAAAATGAGAGACACGAACATGAGTATCGTAGGGATACCAAATCCAATTACCCAACTCACTGAATCTTGAATATATACCACAAGAGTAAGTGCAATAATCAGGACCACTGTAAATGAAGCATAATACCAATTAAAGAAGCTAGCAATTCCTTTTCTTCCTTCATCTGTTGTTGAATCAAATTGATCCACACCAAATGGGATGCTACAAGGCCTTATTCCACCAGATCCAATGGTCAAAAATCCTAATCCCATTGCTAGAAAGCCCATTTGTGACTTATTGGCAGTCTTGCATTGTTGGCCCACTTTGCAAGGAGGAGGGTGCAACTGAGGTAACCAAGGTATCAAGGTCAATGTAAACATTCCCTGTTAATAAAAGCAAACAAGATTTATCATATGTATAGTCATAATATGAAAATTAAATGAAAACTTATAGAGTTTAAAGATTGATAGCAAAAAAATTATTTACACTATTCAAAAAACTTATAAAATGGCACCCCTTTCATCTCAATATATTCGTCTAAGTTTCAGTTATTTAGAGTCAATTTAACTAATTTCTAGAGTTATTTTAGAGTCAATTTGACTAATTTCTAGAGTTAGCAAGCAAGTTTGATCTCACGTGAAAAAAGTATAATTATTTCGAGATAATGAGATTGAGACCACTATAGTGTCATGTCTCAACATAAATCAAAAGTATACTTCAATAATTGTAGTAAATGCATACTGCAAAGTTGTTTTTCTTCCTTTTTGGGAAAAGGGACATTTTGCGCAAGAAATGTGTTGCATATACCCCTTATCTTCTGGCAAATGCGCACCGAAAAGCAAGTGATGGCATTCGTCATCGATTCATCGCTTCTTTGATAAGTTATATATGTATTATTGATTGTATATGCATTATTGATGATATTTGTATTATTGATTAAATTGAGATTATAGATAAAAATAATTTAATAAAATTATTTTTCAATTCATTTAAAAAAAATGTGTCAAAAATATATAACTGAGTAAAATGATCAAGAGGGAGTAAGTTAAATTGTGGTGACTATAAATAAAGTCGACAATTCAAAATAGCGTAGATGTCACAAAGTTGTCAACACATTCATTGAGAAATGCAAATCACGAGGTATTTAATGAATATATAACGTACAATAGAATTTCCTTCTGTTTATTTTTATTTTTTCACTTTATTAAAAATAAATATCATTTGACTATTCAATTAAAAAATCAAAAATAAATTTTAAAATATTAAATTTATTATATTTAAAATATAATATAATTAAACTATCATCTTATTTATTGCTTCTAAAAATATATCACGTTATTAATGACATTTAAAAGATGTACGAACGAAATAACAAAAACAAAGGGACCCATGATATAAATGAATTATGTCCTATTACTGTAGAAAGAGCAACGTACCATCATTTCAAAAATGGAGGCAATGGCAATAGTCCAAAATCGTCCAATATATGCATCGGAAATGAAAGCCCCAAGCAATGGTATGAAACTAGTAACACCAGACCATATATTAAGAAAATTGGTGGCAGACACAAGGTCCAAATGAAACACTGTTAATAAAAACTGCATGAAATTTGCCAGTAGCCCCATTCCTGCCAACCTCTCAAATGTCTCATTTCCTGCCAAAAATTAACAATAACAAGAAGACGTATTAATAACACAACATTAACTTCACCAGCAAATTAATTATTGAGTCAAATTGTGCAAGAAGAAAACGACACTTAAAGAAACTTACTACACAATTTATTGGCTGTCATTTTGAAAAAATTTTGTGCATGGACTGAAAAAGAACTTAAGAAACATGTTATCAACTTGAGCTGGTCTTTAAGTCATCATGTCGATATAAACAATTTGTTTGTCTATAACTTGACACAAAATTTTAAAAATTAAAAAGAATTTTTAAATCGAATCTTAAGATCGATCTTAAACTAAAGATATGTGGAATACAAAAATATCCTTTAATGTAGCTTGTAGTCTTAACATATCAGGTAAAAAATTAGAATTAAAAAATTATCAAAAAAGAAAAGAGAATTTTTTAGAGCTAACTAAAAAGAAAATAACACACCCAAAATTAAAATGAAGTAATGAATAGGAATGGATTTGTTTTTTAGGAAAGGAGTTTCTGCAAGTTTAAAGCTCAACCAAGAGATTTTTTTTCACTTGGTTTAAATCTTTGTAGATAAAAGTTATTGCTACTCAACAGCGAAGCCTGGAATTTCAGCAAAAGAACTTCTAATATAAAAATGCAAACTTGCATCATGAGTGAATATACCCAGCTATATTTAAATATATTTAATATTATTTATAAAATGTAATCTTTTTAATAAAGAAATTCATTTGAAACCCTTTCACATATATGGCCACTAATTAAATAATTGAGGTCCGTACAAGTACAACATGATTATAAAAAGAAAAAAATAGAAAAATGATAAATCACCTAGAACATAAGGCATAGCCCTCCATCCACCAGGCTTTCTCCGGCCTGTTTTGGCTGGAGAATCACTGCCGGGGCTCTGTTTTTCCTCATCGTAAACGGCATTTTCAGGCGAGGGGAAGGACAAAGATAAAGACGTATTATTTTTCTTGTCCTCCATAATAATAATAATACCCTATAGTTTTTAATTTCTTAATTTTCTTCTTCTTGTATTTTTCTTAAGGAATTGTAACACTTACAATTTCTTCTTTCAATTGATGACTACTTGTTCTTGTTAGTATTTATAGACAAACTTAGAGTAGACAACTATATGCAGTATTGCTACTAGTATTCAATAGCGTGTATGGATTTTAGACATGTGGAAGGTACAAACATATGGAGATAAAATGATGGTGTGGCTTACGTATATTGAGTAAGGTAGACTGATATTTATGACCACTTTTTCTTGCATGCACTTTATATATTTACCAAATTAACTCCTCACAGTATACTGTAAAAATTATATGCTCCATGCGTTTTAATTTAGTATGTGATTTTGACTTGATATGAAAATTTAAGAAAGTTTTAAAAAAAAAGTTAAATTTTTTATCTTAAATTAAATTATAAGTATATGTAGAATATATTAAAATATATTTTAAATTTTATGGCTTTAAATTGACATGTGATATGTTAGAATTAGAGAGTTGTCAAAAGATAAAAGAATATGATTACAGAGTTGCCAAAAAGGAAACAAAAAAAAGCAAGACAAACAAAATGAATGAATAATAGTTATAATAATAATGAGGAAGCCTTTATAGAGGTGTCAATTGATATTCTTTTGCTCGAAATTATATTGTGTAGATAATATAATATCGTGGGTTTCAAAATATTTTGATTGTTATAACGATTAAGCATTATAAGATAGTTATTATTGAGGTAATTTTACGAAAAGTATCATGTTACAAAGATTGATATTATTTTTGTTGTAGATTAAAAATTATCATATAAAGATAAATATTACATAAAAATTCGATTCGGAGAAAAACTTAGGTCACTATTATAGTAAGGTGTGAGTACATAAGTATATTGAATGATCTGATTCTACTATATACTAAATGTCATCAATTTTTTTTTGTCAACTATTGTTTGCAGTTATATCTTTATATTTAACTTCTTTTAGTGAAATTTTTAACTCTAGTGTAACGAAAGTTAAAAAAAAAAATGTTGGTGATTGTAACTTAAATCATTTATTTGGAGGGGTGTATATATCAATAAATACGTTTTCGTGTCTTTACATTTCACATTTTAATTTTTTTTTCATGAAAATTCTGACTTTATTATAAAAGTTATAAAAAAAAAAAATTATCTCATATTATTGATGGTTGTAAGTTGTAACGTAAATCACTCATCTGAAGGGGTGCATATATCAGTTCATGTATTTTCGTGTATGTACTTTTTACATATATTTTTGTGTATTTACTTTTTACATCTTCTTCATGAAATTTTTAACTCCATCATAAAAGTTATTGTTGATGGTATTAAGTGCTCGTTTGGAAGAGATTATAATCTGATAAAAATAGATTATAATCTTTTTTTAGCTTAAAATGGTGTTTGATAAATTTCAAAATGGCTTAAAAAAAGTTATTTTTGACTTTTTTAAGCTAAAAACAATAAGCTCTAAATGGGAGCTTATTTTTTTTCAAATTATAATCTATTCCCCATCGATCAAGTAAACAACTTTTTACCCTTATAATTTTTTCTTATTTCAAAATTGTCCACAAAGTTTGTTAATGCATAATTTAATACACACACACACACACACACA
>NC_061121.1:30160057-30170700 GCF_002878395.1 Capsicum annuum | reverse complement strand
GATTCAATGAAAATAGCCTACCCGGCTAATCTAATTTTGGAAAGCCATCAATTTATTAAACTATCAATAATTTAAGAATAATAAAATCTATTATTAAACCATCAACTAACTATTCAGTGAATTTAAGAATAATAAAACCATCAATTTATGAAGAAACCAAATTCACTAAATTGCTAATTAATAATTTAATTATTAATTAAAGACAAAATTAAGAATAATAAAACCATCAATTTACGAAGAAATAATTTTGTCTAAAGATATTTTCTTAATAGTAAATAGTAATATATTTCTTCCACTTCAACTTATATAATGTAGGTGGATCGGATATGGAAATTAAAAATATGAAAAATTTGCAATGTTTTAAGGTATTTTTAAATAGAAAAATATTCTTATGAATTTTTGTCAAATACGTAAAATTCAACATGACAAATATTAATAGCCTCCTTAAATAATTTTAACTCTATACCAATAAAAATTCATAATAATCAACTCTATATATTATTAACAGCTATAAGGATATTTCAATCATTTTAACAAAAAAAAAAAAGTGATTAAAAGCATTATTTATCAAACACATCAATAATTTTTTTTCAGTTTCAGCATTTTTATTCAAATACTTAACTACTTATTTTTATAATAAGTTCAGCACTTTCAAAAGCAATTTTAAAAAAAAAATTCAGCCGTTTTTTTTCAAACCTATCCAAACGGATCTAAGTTGTAACTTAAATCACTTATTTGAAGGGGTGCATATGTCAGTAAATGCAATTTGCCATTTTAACTTGTGGTAAATGCCCATGATAATAACAACCACTACTGCTCTTTACATGTTAATGACATTTTGTTCCTGCTCGTCCGACCTCTATTACCCATCATCATCATACGCGGTGTAGCCCTGATTTTTACACCAATTTGATGAGTACTAGTTTTAAAATTTTAATATTTTTTGTTTTAAAAAAAATTACAATTATAATTTATATCTATAATGACCGAATAAAAAAAATTATTTATTCATTTTTACTTGCGACGTTTCACTTCTCGAAAGTCAAACTGCTTGAACTTGACTAACATTTTAAGATGTATTTTAATTTTATCATATTAATATGAGAAAGGTTACAACTTATAGCATTTTTCATATAGTTTTTAAACATCTAAATTTTAAATTTGAAATGTTAAATCAATCTACTTTAGTTTAATCTTAAAATTTAGCCAAATTGATTTTCCTAAAATAAAATGTGATAGATAAAGGTGAACGAATGGGGTACTTAATGAGGGAAAAACTTTTATTAACATCTTCGAAAAGATTATCTTAAATTGACCGAGTTAATAGAACGGATACTTACTGATGCAAATTAATATTCCTTCTACCTTTGGGGTAGAGAGATTGTTTCCATTCTTAACTTAAAAAAACGTAGAAAAGTAACAATGAAAAAGAGGCAACAAAATAATAATGTACAAAACAATTGTAGTAATAGATATTAAATACACAATGGAGAAAAAGAATATGCAATGTATTTAAATTATACTATTAGAAGTACGGCAACACTCACTATCTACTATCATTCCACCCTAATCCTCGACATCCATATTTTCTTATCTACGATATGTCCTCAACCAGCTAAAATTGTGTTGTGTCTTGTCTAATCAACTCCCTCCCCACCCCCACCCCCACCCCCTCTCCCAACCTTCAAATTCTTCATAGTCAACCTCTCATACCTCTTCACTAGAACATCGCCGCGCATTCTCTTTACGTGTCCAAATCATCTCAATTTCATTTTATCACCTTGTCCACTACCAAACCTATTTACACCTTATCTTATATAACTTCAATTTTTATCATCTCTTCTCCTAATATGTCCACACATACATTTGAAACTACATTCCATTACATTAATTTTGAAACGACACCTAAACAAGCGAACATTTGGATTTTGCGCCACACATATAGCTGGCATGTTTGGAAACTATAACCTCTTCCCAGAAATCGGCAGAAGCTAAGGGACCAAAATGGTGTGGTCCACTTTCACATTTATTTCATTCATAGTAATAATAATAATTATTGAAAGCAGATGTCTTCAAAATGAAAAATAGTGGATAGTTCAAATGTTGCGCTGAATATATTAAGAATATGTATATTGATGGAAAGAGCCAACTTCTAGCTATTGATTATCCTACAGGCTACAATCAAGGATTTGAATACGATTCTTTTCTTTAATAATCACTCAAATCAAGCAAGTTTCCAATTTTATTAAGATTATGAATCAAGCCTAAAATATCTGTACTTGTTTATTTATTACAATATCAACAACAATATACCTAATAAAATTGAGCAAGTGAAATTTTGAGAGGATAGAATATATATGGACCTTATAATTACCACATGAAGATAGAGAAACTATTTTTTAAAAAAACTTGATTTAAATATAGCAATATCAAGTACAAAGAGCAATGGTTACCGATTACTATTCAGTTAAAATTACGTTGATGCATTAGTAGTAGCCCATATTGTCATTGACTATATGATATTTCCCCTTGCATGTATATATTATCCAAATTGGGCACACCAGTCTAGGCTAAAAGTAATATATACTTATCCGTAACCGTTATTCATCTGAAATATTCAATGTTTTATCTCTTACTAGTTGCTCCTCTCCCTCCTCTCTCTCACTTTCAAAGTGTTTCTCAATATTGAGAAAAAATAACAAATTAAAATAGAGTTTTGTTTTATAAGAAGAGTAATTAATAGTTCTGTTTTATAAGAAGAGTAATAAATTATTGTTGTTTCAAGGTCAATACATTCATACATTCTAATACTTTATTCGAAAATTATCAGTATTTCTATTTAATAGAATTGGGTCAAACGACAAACACATTATTGAGAAAAAGATGACATTTTTTATATATCTATATTTATAATTTATATTTATAATCGGTAATCTATATTTATAATTTATAATTTATAATCTATAATATATTAAAAGTGTGAAAGACCTTAGAAATATTGTTTGAACTTTTTATCCTTTATTAGAAGTCTATACTTTTAACAAAATCGTCTTTTTCACTTTTTTTTTTCAAATTATTACTTAATTATATTTATAATATTGACTCCTAAAATATATGGGATCAAGACTCTAAAATCCTAAAATATATGGAATCAAGATTATAAAATCGTAAAATATATGGAATCAAGACTATTAAATATACGATAACACTTTTAAAGTTATAACAAGACTACGAGAACGAGAACAAATTTGCTCTACGAGTTGCCTATATATACACACATAGTAGCCCTCTTCTCCAAATATCAAATCCTCGAGATAACTTTGGTTGACCACGATATTGATGCATCAGTAAGTTCTTTAGCCTCACACATCTTTTTGTGTTTTCTCAAATTGTACAATTGTTTCCTTTGTCTGTAGTTGAGTTGAAGTAAATGCATGCATATGTTTGTCTCTGGTTATGGTATATTATATTACTATTGTAATGTATTCTTCTTTTCATGTATTCCCTTTCTGTTGACCTCTTTATTATTTCTCATGATTCTTATTTTGTTTCATGTTAATGAAATGATTAAGAATCATCTAAATATGTTGCATCCAGTAAGTTCTTTAGCCTCACACATCTTTTTGTGTTTTTTCAAATTGTTTTTGTCCTTTCTCTGTAGTTGAGTTGAAGTAAATGCATGCATATGTTTAACTCTGGTTATGATATATTATATTGCTATTGTAATGTATTCTTCTTTTCATGTATTCCCTTTCTGTTGACCTCTTTATTATTTCTCATGATTCTTATTTTGTTTCATGTTAATGAAATGATTAAGAATCATCTAAGTTACAAATATTTTTAATTTTGTGGCTATTAATTACTTTCCTGTGGATCAATTTTTTTTTCCCTTTTGGAGTCATGCCAATCGTATCGTCCTTTTATATAACTTGATTATTTCCAACTTTTCAATGAGAGAATAGTTAGTAAAAGAGAATATTATTGACAACAATATTTTTTATTTATTAAAAAAAAATTATATATGTATTATTTTTTTTTCTTACTTAAATTATGTCATACTATGTACTATGACATACTTATACAAAATTTATAGTAATAATTAACCGATTAGGGTATAGGAATATGCTTTTAATTTTTTTTGCGAATGTGTATACTTCTGATTCTTGTTGAATAAGTATATTTTTTAATTGTAACTGTGATATAGCTTATTTTTGTGTAATTGTTAACCTTTTTGTGTCTCATTTATTCGAATTGAATAGGTTAAGTTGAATAGTAAATGATAACTTTATTCCTATACAAAATCTTAAAATATAAGTTTTTCTTGTACAACTTTAAATATATGAGAAGCAAAACTCCTAAATATATAATGGAGATAGGAAAAGGTATTGTTTGAGGTTAGCTTTCAACCTTTCACTTAGTTATATTATTTTTGTAGAATACTTATTGATGTATTTATATTTTATAATGATGTATAATGATTTATTATTTTTTATTTACTTGAGTCGGAAGTCTATCGAAAATAAGCTCTATATTCGAGATAAGAGTAAGAGTTCTTTTATGAAGGCACTAAAAGAACATGAATTCCCTGTTCTAAGACTATGGATTGCAGTCGACATAGTGTGATATGATTTTTGAAATAATCATTTACAGAACACCAACTTATTCACTATGACTTGCGATTTTACGAGAAAGGAGCAAGCTAAGATTGAAAGTTGAATAAAAGAAAATTTTAAAAGCATTCATATTATGATGAAGAAAGTGGTGATGAAGAAAATAAAGAAGAAACGTCAAGCCGCTCGAGCCTTTGCAGTTGGTGAAGGGAGAGGATAATCATCAAGCTAGGAAAAAGTATATCAATCTTAATCATTAAACTAGGAATGAGCATGATCTTGAGGATGAGGTAAAGGTTGAATCTGAAGATGATGTTGAACTAGAGAAGAGCCTTATCAAGTAGAGGAATAAGACTATCCATGCTGCGTATCAAGAGAAGAGAAACTTTTCCTCGAGAAATACATACATATAAGGATCAATTCTACTTGCATAGTACTAAAAAACTACTAGAAGCCAAAACACGTAAATGAAAATGACACAAGATATTTTAAAATTTATGCTTCAGATATTGATGAAATTTATAGTAATTTAACGTAACAATTGAATAAACGTTGTAATGGAGATTGAAGAAGATGTTGTTTGCTGGAAAAGTAATAATAGGGTATGTCATAATGGAGAGAGAAAAAGGTATTGTTTGAGGTTAACTTTCATAGTTTTATTATTATTGTGGAACACTTATTGATGTATTTGTATTCTATAATGATGTATAATCAATTATTATTATTTTTTTACTTGAGCTGAGAGTTTATCAAAAATAAGCTTTACATCCGAGATAAGAGTAAGAGTTCTAGCTTATCCACTTTTATGGAGGCACTAGAAGAACATGAATTCTCTGTTCTTCATACTATGGGTTACAGTCGATATAGTGTGATGTGATTTTTGAAATAATCATTGGCAGAACACGTGCTTATTCATTGTGATTTGCAGTTCTACGAGAAAGGATCAAGCTAAGCTTGGAAGTTGAATAAATGAGAAGTTTAAAAGCATTCAGATTCTGATGAAGGAACTGGTGATGGAGAAAATAAACAAGAAATGTCAAGCAGCTCGAGCCCTTGCAGTTAGCAAAGGGAGAGGATAATCATCAAGTTAGGAAAGAACATGTCGATATTAATCATCAAATTAAGAATGTTCATGATCTTGAGGATGAGGTAGAAGCCAAATCTAAAGATAGCCTTATCAAGTAGAGGAAGAAAACTATTCAAGTTGTCCATTGGAGGAAGAGAAACTTTTTCTCGAGAAATACATACATACAAGGATCAATTTTACTTGCATAGTACTAAAAAAACTACTAGAAGCCAAAATACGTAGATGAAAAGGTAGACAACACTTTGAAAATTATTTAAGATGTAAATTTTATTCAATATGAGATCTTAGGAATTTATTAACCAACTTGATAAAACTTTTCAATGGTTGTATGGCCAAATTAGTATTGGTTCGTGGTTGACTGAGTACCAAATTAGGTCAATTTTGTGATTACATAATTAGATGCAAACACTATTAAACATATATTGACAGTATAATAATTCCATATATGAAAATAAATTATGAAAGAAATATTGACATTGTGATATTGATTTAGCGACAAAATTATTGTGTTGTCAAAATATTAAATTAATGTATTCTTTCTTCAATGTCAATTGATACTACATATAGTTTATTATTATACTCTATGTTATACATCTTTTTTTGTAAATGTAAAACTCACGTGCAATGCATGTACCCTAATCTAGTATATAAATAATAATGGATTCATAATTTGAAGGATGTAGGTGCTTTTTATTGTCATAACTATTATCGCTCGACTATCACTGTGTATGTATACTGATGGTAAAGGTTAGGGCCAATAAGGAATATTTTTCAAAAAGTTTTGAAACCAATCAACATCTTCGATCACTAACCTTATCTAACGCGATAAGTTCAGATTCCATTGTAGAGCAGACAATATATGTTTGTTTTGGAAGATTTTTAAGAGACTACTCCTCCACCAAGAGAAAATACATATCCACTTATGAATTTTACTTTATTTGACCCGATGATCCAAGTTGCATCATTATATCCTTCTATTATCACGGGATATTTGTTATAATGCAAAATATAGTCTTGAGTACATTTTAGATACTCCGAAACTCTTTTCATTGTCATCTAATGAGTTTGATTGGGATTACTCATTTACCAACTCAATTTACTAATAACACATGCTATATCTGAACGTGTACAATTCATGATATACATCAAACTCTCCAACACTCTTGCATAGTCCAATTGTGAGTCACTTTCACCTTCATTCTTTTGAAATGCAAAGCTCACATCTAATAAGTCCTGACAGTATTAAAACTCATAGACTTGAACTTGTCAAGTACGTTTTCAATGTAATGAGATTGTGACAATGTCAACCCTATGGAGTTCTATGAATTCTTATCCCTAAGATCATCGGCAACTCCAAGGTCTTTCATATCAAATTTGCTTTCTAGCATTCGCTTCGTACCATTTATGTCAGAAATATCTCTACTGATGATCATGTTATCCATATACAAACAAATAATGACTTTGTGATTTGGAGTGTCTTTGATATAAACACATTTATCATATTTATTTATCTTAAATTCATTTGTCAACATGATTTGATCATACTTTGTATGTCACTGTGTTTGCTTTAGTCCATAAAATAATTTGACAAGTTTACACACTTTCCTTTACTTACCAAGAATCACAAAATCCTTGGGTTGTTAAAAATAACCTTTAATTCTTCATTCAATAAAATTATTTTCACATTCATTTGATGAATTTCAATACCATATGCCATCACTAATGCAATCAACATCTGAATGGATGTCATCATTGTTACTGGCGAGTATGTGTCAAAATAATCAACGCTTTCTTTTTGTCTTAAGTCTTTCACAACATGTCTTGCTCTGTATTTGTCAATAGTATCATTAGTTTTCATTTTCCTTTTGAAGATCCGTTTAGAACCTGAAGATTTATTTCATGGAGAAAGATCAACCAACTCTCAAGTATGGTTGCTCAAGACTGAATAAATTTCACTATGTGAATGCCTTTTTTCAAAAGGATGAGTCTGCAGACGACATCACTTCTTTGAATGTTTGGGACTCATTTTCAAAAAGAAAGCAAATATGATGTGAAGAAAGTCCACGTTCTTTAACGTTTACTGCATCTTGGATTCTTTTCATCAAGTATATTCTCCCGCGGTTCATTCCTAGGTCATTTAAATCCTTCACTAAACAGCTCATGTCTAATTTTATACGGATAAATGTGTTCAAAGAACTCAGTATTATTTGATTCAATTGTCGTGTTATCATGAATATTTGAATGTTTGAATTTATGAACTATAAATCGACATGTTTTACAATTTGTAGCATATTCGATGATAACATAATCCACAATCTTTGACCCTATTTTTAGAATTTTGAGAGTATGAACTTGAACTTTGGCTAACACCCCCCCCCCCCCACACACACACACACATTGAAATATTTCAAGTTGGATTTTCTTTCTTTTCATTTTTCGTATGAAATAGATTGTGTCTTGCTTTGGGACACTCTACTGAGTATTCGATTGTTGTAAGTATAGCTTCCCCCCATAATTTTTGCGGAAAACCTTAACTTATTACTAAGGCATTCATTATTTTCTTCAATTGATTTTTCTTGCCACAATTTAATTAGATTGATATAAACATGGGGATATAATTTGATGGACATAATTTTATTTTTCAAACATATCTCTACAAAAGGAGATTTATACTCTCCACCCCTATCACTTCTCATCATTTTAATTTTTTTATCCAATTGATTTTCAATTTCAATTTTACATTGCCTACATGCTTCTATTGTTTCATCATTACTATTCAGCAAATAAACATAACAATATCTAGTACAATCTTCAATATAAAGTTATAAAATACGTTTTCCACCACAAAATGATGTTGACTTCATATCACAAATGTCTGTATGAATTAAGTCTAAGGAATAAAAATTTCTTTCAACAAATTTATACAGATGCTTACCATACTGATATTTAATACACGTTTGATACTTTGATTTACTGCATTCAAAGTTATGTAAAATTTTCAAACTAATCAGATTTCGCAAGATTTTATAATTGACATGTTATAAACGTTCATGTCATAAATTGTTTAACTCAAATAAGTACGAAGAATTGCAACTTTTATTCATATCAATTGTCATTACATTGATCTTAAAAAGACCCACAGTGAGCTAACCTTTATGTACATACACTTCATTCTTACTTATTATAATTTTGTCAGATACAAATACATATTTTAATGTATAAACCACATAAATCTCTTCTATAGTGAAAGTATTTACATATAATCCCGTTAGGCTTTTCTCTCCCTAATTTATAAAATATACTTATACAATAGGTAGACCCTTATACATTGTTAGAATGTATGATAAAATAGATTTGCCTATATTTATGGAAAGAGAAATCAGATACTATCTTTCTCTACCTTAATTAATGCTATTAATTACCTATCATTATATGGTGTATTATTAAATATAGTAACTGAAATTTAAATTCAAAAAAATTCTTAAACATCACTGGTAATTGTTCTCATTGTTAATTATGTTCTTGAAAAAAAAACGCCGTCTTCTTTCTTCAATTCTCGAAAAAAATATGAACATCCCTATATTGTTGCGTCATTTCGATATTTGGGAGTCAAAAATTATTTATCAATCCTACAAAAGTGATGCAATTATTGTTTTGGAAAGTATAATCTTCTTGAAATTGATTGGTACGATCGTGATGGAATTGAATATTGAAGAAGTTCGTAAAAAATTGAAGTAAAATACATTGTTGAAGGTAATTCTTCTCCCATTATCATAAGGAATGACAGTGGAGTGAGGGTTTATATGGAGTTAAAGAAATAATTTTTGGGATTTGTCAATACGATATTTCATGACCTGAAAAAATAAAAGGAGACTCAAATTAAGAGAGAAAAACATAGCAACAAACTAATACGTATTAAAGATAACATTATACAACAGTTGCACATGTATGTGGGCACATTATATATTAAGAAATAATCTGAAGTTACATATAATGTCATACTCTACATTTAAGTATTAACATTAAACATGTATACTTCTGTATCCTTATCAGAAGGTATAATGTAACCTTATACAATATTAATATTTTTTAATAGTATAATACCAAATGATACATAAAATGCCTCTTAAATATAATAAGAACTTCTTAATGTATAACATAATGAAATATATTGCAGAAGAATTATATAATACATTAATCTTTCAAAAATAATTAATGTATAATGCCTAATATATTATAACTTATACATTAAAATATAATCTTTCAAAATGTATAATATCACACTATACATATAAAATATTCACCTTATACATTAATTATCTACAATATTATAATAATTTTAAGATAAAATACATCAAATCACCCCCGAATTTGTCGCCAAAACTTACTTTAGATCCTAAACTAATCAGATAATTATTTACCCCCTTATGAACTTTAAAGTGTATTATTTTGCCCCCTTAATGGCTGACATGGCAAGAAAAAAATAATAGCGCGTTTCAGTGAAAAAAATATTAAAAAATTTAGTGGGGCCCACTTTAATATTCTTAACCATTACTTTTTCCCCTTCTTCCTCACACCCCACTACCCTCATTTCTTCTTCTTCCTCACGCCCCACCAAATATTATTTATCAAGTTTTTGGGTCCTACATTTCTTGTTAAATTCGAATCAAGTTATTGGTGTTAATGGTGTTAATGATAAAATAATGATGTTAATGATAAAATAACGGTGTGAATGGTGAAATAACGGTGTTGATGGTGAAATAATGATATTAATGCATGGTGAGATAATAATGTTACCAATGCTTATGATTTTCCTGCTGGGTGAGTGATTCGGGCTACATTTATCAACTCTGTACATTATTGTTGAGTATGTTTACAACTGTCTTTCTCTTTAATTTGTCTGCAATACCTCATCTTTACATATGGAATAACGATGGCTCTTAAAT
>NC_061121.1:30114649-30157057 GCF_002878395.1 Capsicum annuum | reverse complement strand
TCCTATTTGCATCACTTTTATAATTGGAATTGAAGATGTACACTTTCAATTCACATAATAAAGGAAATTGAATTATTCTTTTTCCTTATTATTGTGTAGCCAATGTAATGTTACAATAATACTAATTTTTCTTTAAAATTAGAGAAAATACATCAAATCACCCCCGAACTTGTCGCCAAAACTTACTTTAGACCCTAACTAATCGGGCAATTATTTATCCCCCTTATGAACTTTAAAGTGAATTTTTTTACCACCCTAAAAATATTATACCACTCTTACTACGGAGAGTGAAGTACACACGCCCCACGTCATCGCCAAACTAGTGCCACATTAGTGCCATGTCATTGCCACATAAGAAATTATAATTTTTTTCACAAAAAGTAATCCAACACACATTATTTTTTATATATTTTTTTAAAAAAGAAAAAAATATATATGTATTATTTATATATATATATATAAAATATATATATTTTAAAAAATATGTATATAAATTATTTATATATTATTTTAATATAGAGAGAGAGAGAGAGTTTTTTTTATATATATATATATATATATATATATAAAAGACTCCCACCCCACCCCCTTCCTCCTCCTTCTTCTTCTTCAACAGCCCACCTCACTCCACCCCCTCGTTTCTCCTTCTTCTTCAAGAACCCACCTCGCCCTCCTTTCTTCTTCCCCCTCAATGTTTTTCTACTGAAGACCCTGATCACAGCTCTCCCTCCTTAAATTCTTTTACTATGTGAATATACTCAAATAGTAGATATCAAGGAAAATAGCTAAATTTATGAGAGGAGATCTCCAAATATACTAGCCCATTGTGTTCTGAATTTTTTATTAGGACATTGGTGATACCAAGATCATTGAAGGTATTATAAGAGACTAAAAATCACTGGAGGAAAGTTGTTTCAAAAGACATGAAGTTTCTCTGGATTCTTGTGGATTTAGCTAATAATATAACACAAAAGAAAGCAAAGTATCCATACAGGCAATACCAACCAGTTGCAGTTAAGGATTGTTGTTGGTGGTGCATTTACACTGGGCCCGATTTTTTAAAGAAATCGTTTAAGTTTGGTTCAGATCATATGATAATGCAGGGATAGATGTGAGATTTTTAAAGAATCCATGTTTTGTCCTAAAAGATAAATAATTGAGTACTAAATGAACAGTGTCCAGATGGAGTAGAATAGATGTAGAGTATTAACAAAACTGACTTCAACTAGTTTGCGATTTAAGAGCCATCGTTATTCCATATGTAAAGATGAGGTATTGCAGAATTTCCATGAGACCTCTTTTTTTATGCCTTGTTATCCTCTTCAATACTCAACCTCACAAGGAGATCTTCAATGGATATCTCCTTGCACTTATGCTTCAAGTAGTTTTTGAAGTCCTTCCACAAAGTTAGTAACTTCTTAATTATTGTAGCCACTTGAAAAGCATCATTCATAACCAAATATATAACCAAGGTTAAGTGAATATTTAGAACATTCTTAAAATATTTAACAAATATATTAAATGAAATTCTACCTTTAGAAAAGATATCATGAATTATGATTTAAATTCTTGGACTTGGAAAACTACAACTTTACTGTCTACTATCTTAAAGTCCAGAAATTTTACAATAATGAATTTTTTCATTTTGTACTTTTTTTTAAAAGCATCCCAGACTTTCTTCGAGGTCTTCTTGTTGTTGTACGCATTATACAAATCATCTTGTAAACTACTCAAAATGTCATTCTTACATAAGAAAATTGAGTGCTTCCAAATTTCAGTTATGAAGAAACGTTCTTTTTTTGGAGTTTCTTTAGACAATTCAGGAATGTTTTCTGGGATGAACCTTTGTAGACTCAAGGTAGTCAAGTAAGAAAATATCTTCTGGTGCCATCGTTTGAAATCAACACCATAAAATTTTTCTATTTTTTTCAGTGTCTTGGCAGGAGCAACATTCGAACAACTCAAAGTAGTAATATTAGTTTGCTACAACATTCATCATTCCATCATTGACTTGATTTTCATCAGTCATTTAGTTGTTGCAATAAGACAATCAATTTGGTATCACAAATACTTATAATAAAGTCTTACATTTCAAATAACTTGTTTCTAGTTTAATGATGAAGTTTTATGTTGTTCTATATGCCAACTAAATGAACTTTGATTCGTGATGAAGTTTTTATACCTTCAAATCACTATCAAGTTCAAACGGAGTAGAAAATCAAAAGATTTTAATCTACAGAAATCAATACACAGATTATATAATTTCCTTTAAATTATTATTTTTCAAGTACAAAATTTGTATTAACAATAAGAACTTGAAATACAAGTTCAAATAACTTATGAACAATTAAAATAAAATTCAAATTATTTTCTGAAAAATAATAAAATCATCATGAAAGAGATGAAGAAATAAAATAATCAAGTCCACCAAATTCACGGTGTATCCTTAAAAAAATAATTCTCTCAAGTATGTAACACCTCATATTTTTGGGCTAGAATTTGAATCGTCTCTCGCACGCATATAGACCCTAACTCAATGATTTTTATCTATAAATAGGTGGGATGATCAATTATTTAGTGTGGGAATGACTTGAGATATTAATTGAAGTCACAAAAATCTCCTAGCTCAAAGTTGAGTTGAAGACTTTCCTACCGATTGAGTTTTAGTACACGTTTTTACTTGAGTCAACTTTCAACGACTATTACTCTTAGAATATAATGATTTAGGTGACCTACTATATACTAAATAAAAGCCCCTTGAGTTTTTTTTCATCGTCACTGATCGTTCATCAATCGAGTTCGGAGTAAACTATTATGGGCATTTTAGTGAGACACTGTCCGAGGTGTGCGATGGACCACGCGAGGCAAAGCTTCTACCCCGCAATTGGATGTGCGTCATGACCCCATCCTTTCACTCATTATAACTCCCCCAATTTATTTTTAATCCCCAAATTTGTCTCAAAGCATGATAATCACTCTCTAATTCCTAATTTATCATTATCTCTCCCAGAAACCCCAAGCTCCCAATCTAAAATTTTAAGGAAATTCAAAAGATTATGTTTTTTTCTCAATGTTTTCTCACCAATTTCATCATCAAGGGTATGGAAAATGAATCCAAGTCTCCATATCGATTTCAAGCTAGGATTCAAGCTTCAGATTTAAAGATTCAAGGTTTTCTCGAATTTCTTCCATTAAAAAGATATGTTGGACACTCCTTACTTTAAATATTGTATTATTGAATCAATATACTTGATATTTATGCATCCCTGAATGTTTGATTCAAATTAGGATTTTGATTGTTTTACACTTGCATTGATTTTCCCTGAGTTTAATGGTTTCTGCATAATTTAAATGGTGGATTGTAAATTGAATTTGTGTCTCATGGTAATGGTGAAAATTTGACGATATGATTTCATAACGTTTATGAATTTTTACATGATAATAAAGGCATGAACGTCAACCTACATTATCACTTGATTTCTAAATATGGATTTCATACTGTCTAAATTGTTTATTGAAAAATTGCATAATAATAACTGGTAAAAAGGTGAAAGGTTTTGTAAACGCCCTTGGGGCTATGATTATGAATTTTTAAATGAAAATTGAAGACTAATGGTTAAATGAATTTGGTATGGCATAATTGGAATGACTTGCAAGTCTCTTGGTATGGCGATACCAATTTGAAAATGCATTAATAAATGTTTTCATGGTTAATGGTATGTGAAAATTATTTTAATTGGACTTAAACGAAATTTTGTAGCTTCACTGAGATGGTGTAGTCCCGGAGGGACCAACACAAAAAATCGTGTTTGTCGATGTAGGGGGTCTATGACCACTGCGCTTACTATACGCAGTATATTTTTGGGAGGCTACTGTTTCTATGACTTTAGTCTAATTTCCTCGATCCATGCGACTAACATGGATTGGGGCTCTTCCAGTAGGGGGAACCGTACCCATATAGACCGTGAGTTCCTGAAGGTCGGTATAAGATACATAGTTCAACATTAAATTTTAAATGGTCATGTTTCATGTTCCTTGCCCCCTACCCCAGCATTCTATTATCTTGATGGTTGTTGAGCATATGTTTTATGATTGATTTTTTATAAATGTATATTTTATCCTTTTTCTTAGATTACATGCTAGTACTCGTCATACTGATCATCCCCGGACAATATATCATTTTATGATGTAGGTTCAGAGGCTTTTTCTTGTGACCCTATGCAACGTAGGTTGTTCGTTATCCTAGTGGGCATTTGGTGAGAAGTGGTGATCCCCCCATGTACTTTTCACATATGTTTATATAATGGCACTTCTTGATTTTATGGTATAGTCAGATCATGTCCCGACTTAGTAGTTATTCTTAAAGTTAGAGGCATTGTAGACATTGTGGGTTGATGTTTTGAAATTTTTTTTAAGACATGGACACTACTATATTTGGGTTATTGCTTTCTGAATTTGGTTTTTTGATTTACAAACTTTTTTTATGATTTATAAAACTTCTTATATAATGGGTTGGCTTCCGATTGTTTCTTATTTTACTATGCTTATGATGAAAGGCTAAAGGGTCATCTCAGGTCTTGATTGACTTTGGAGTGTCCGTCACGGTCAGGGCCTCGATTCAGATCGTGACAAAGTACCCGAGGTTAAGAAAATATATCTTCTCAATATAAAATAATTCACTACAGCAAATGTTGGTATCTCAAATTTATTAAACTTCGAACACTCAACGATTCATAATCACACTTGAGGTTTTAGGAAGACGTAGAATTTTTAACTCAAAATTTCGTGCTAATACCTGAGGAAAATCAGGTATTTATAATCAAAAGGTGTTGCTTCTGAAAAGAAATAATAGTTCATGAAAAGGTACATTTTTTAAAATGTCAAGATGATCTGCAGACCCGCCTATGGCTGCAGATAGAGACCTGCCTCTGCATGTCGCTTTTTCCCCTAAAACAGAAAGCTATGTTTCATCGGTGGACTCACCTGCATTCTCAGATGACGATCTACGTCCGCAGGTCACTTCCCCACTTTCAAAAAGTGCCTCAAAGGATCCCGTCCCTTCAAGGTGTGTTGTGACATACGTCCGCACATGCTCAATGTGTTGACACATACAGAAAAAATTTGTATTGAAATTTTGGATTAAAACATCGCTAGTTCTCAAGTTTCAAATGAATTTTGTCCAAAAAGGTAATCTTTCGATCGATGATTTGACAAATTCAAATTTAAATTTAAATTTTTAGTCGAGCCAAGCGAGCGACGATAATGACGACGTGATGCTTGTCTTCTTCTTGCCTCACTATTCACATGAAGGTGTGCTTCTATATTAAACATGAAGAAGTTTCTTTCTCCCACCAAAGTGGGTGAACACTTCTTTCTTAAAGTGAAAACTCAATTCACTATCCCTCCATTTTTCATTCACATTTTATCACTTAGAACCCTAGAGTACTCCCTCTTTTCACAAAAATAAATTAGAAGTCTAAAATTAGGGTAAGATAATGATAATAGGAAAGATGTACAACTTCAACTCTGTCTATTAACCAATGAACCATATCCGCCGATTATTTACTAGATACTTACTAACTAGACCTCTGTATAACGTCACCTTGTTATAATAATATTTTACTATAGCGGCTCGATTTCTCCAGAATAAATTTTTCATGTTATATTTTACTTCTCTATATCAGCATACTACCTATAATAATAATGACGTTTATTATAGTGGTACTCATTTTGTAAAATTACCTCCCTATAGCAGCATACTCAAATATTATGTAAAAAGTATATTATGTTCAAAATAAAATACCAAAATATTTATGGTGATATCACTAACGTCATACATATATTACTTTCAAGTACGAATATCTAATTTAAAGAAAAAAAATTATATTCAAATGGTGCACATCAGTTATTTAATAACTTCACGAGGAAAAGACTACTCATATTTGATTTTTTCATATTCATGCTCTTTCTAATTTTGCATACAGATATGTATAATAGCTAAATGAAATCTGCATGTCAAATGCCAATATACAAATATAACAAACATATCTCTATAGCAATCATGAAATTTTCAGATAAATATTACCACAATAAAGAGGTTCGATTGTATAGGTTTTGAGTATTTTATATACCTATGTATATTTCATGTCGGTGTCAATGTGTGCTCAACACTCAGAAGGCTCTCTGTGTGGATTCTAGCCAATATACATATTAAAATCATTTTCCTTCTTTGTTTGCCCAAAAACAAAAATTGATTATACATATTTGGTGTAGAGTTGACCTACAAAATATGAAATAAGTCACATTTCTTTTTAAAATGTCAATTTTAAAGAGAAATCTGCATTTATAGTCATCCAACAAATAGCAGGCAAGTTTGCATCCTTTATGTTTATGTATATACATTAATATACATGTGATATACATGTTTTATACATGACTAATGCATAATTTTTGTATATATGGTAGCAGTTGTAATTATTTTGAAACTACGATATCTTGATGTTGAATGCCATGTCAAAACAATTGGAACTCCACTACACAAATTAAGAAATTAGAGTTACGTAGCATTAAGCCATTAACAGATCCATCATCCCATTGACATTGAGCTCTCACTTTGCCATGATACTAGATTGGTGATCAAAATTCAATCAACATATAGTGGGTTATTTTTCTGTAATCGTAGAGATAATTTTTGCAGTTAAATTGATCATTTGTGTTGTTTTGTTGCGCTTTATAAGGCACGAATAAGACTGCGTGCACATTACCCTCCTAAAATCCCACTTATAGGATTTCACTGAAAATGTCATTATTGTTGTTATACATACAAAAGAAAACTACATCTTCAAAGACAATTATATTCAAATTCAAATTGAGGACCAAAACAGGTCCATTTTCAATTCGGCCCAACTATCCAATTTCTAGATCAACACAACGTGAATATCAAATAGTCCAATAAAAATAAAAGTTTTAAGGAAAATTTTGGATAATTGCAAATACGTACAATAAAGTAATTAGTTTACAACAAATATAGTCATATTTTTAATTACAAAAAAAAAATAGCCGAATAGTGTAAGAAACTCGTGTGTTAGCCACGGTTTGACCGTGGTTAGATGATATCAGAAGTGTGGCTAATTGACTGGTAACACTCGCGTTTTAGCCACGGTTTGATCGTGGCTAAATGGTATCAAAATCATGTCTAAATGACTATTTTAAAAAAGACTAATAATTTTATTAATCACCAAAGAAAATTCATATATAACTTCTCAAACGTTGTCTATGCAATGTATATGTAATGTGTTAATATTGTATAAATAGTTATGTAGTGTATATGTAATGTATTGATATTATATAAATGATATATAAACAGGTATTGATATTGTATAAATGGTGTGTGAACATGTATATATGATGTATAAATAGTTATGTAGTGTATATACTATGTATTGATAGTATATAAATGTGTATAAATGTATATTGATATTGTATAAATGTGTATAAATGTATATCGATAATGTATAAATGGTGTATAAATGTATTTCAGTATTTATCAATGATTATTTAATGTATTTTTAATGTATCGATGTCGATATTTATTTGACTATCATGCGTTTTCACCTTAATAAATAAAAGTATAAACAAAAAATAATAAAACAATATAAATATTTATTTTTTTCATAAAAGAAGTGAACCAATTAAAAATTAAAAAAGGTTTTAAAAAAGTGTTGTTTTATCCCTTTTCAGATTTTATTTTAAAGAAAATAGTTTTGACCCTTTTAAACTATTTCTAAAGATTCAAGAGAATTTTGAAATAATTTTGACAAAATCTACAGAGTCGCTAGGTGATTTTTATAGAAAAATATCAAGAAAAAGAACTTAAAGAAATTTTAAAGATTTTAAAAATAAAATAAATCTTTGAAATTAGAGAAACTGAGTAAGGGTTCAATTAATGCCTTAAGAAGGTTTTTACGGCACTTAGGAGCGTCCGTTTTAAAACGGTTTACCAAAAGATCATTTTTTGGACTAACTTAAAAAGAGTGACTAATTTTGCAAAAGGGTTGTTTACATATTTAAAATTGGCATTTGTTTATTCAAATGAGAAATATTCTACTTGAATTAGAAAAAGTTGCGACATATTCTACTTAATCCGATATTAATTTTGAGAAAAATTACGAAATATTTTGCTTAATTTGAGAAGCATTATAAAATATCTTACTTGATAAATACTTTACTTAATTCATAATTAATCGCAAAAAGTTAAAATTTGAGGAAAAAAAAGTCAAAGAGTATGTTAATTGATAGATTTCTACTTAATTCGTAATTATTTATAGAGAAATTATGAAATTTTTACTTGAATTTTAAAAGAAACCTATCTAAACTAGATTGCACATTTGAGCTTAAAAAGTAAGTTGATTTTTATGAAAAATGAGAATTATATAATTATTTTATTATTATTGTTTCATTATTATTATAAAAAGGTCAATTTGTTCTGAATAACATCTTTGAAAAATGTTAAAGGAATATCATGTTGAAAGTATTTTATCAATTATAAAAAATTAAAATTTGCGCGAAAAATATTTTTTCTTGGTTTAAAGGAAATTATTTTAACCCAAATAGGCTATTAGTCATATGAACAAGCCAAATGTCATTTTAAATAACATACTTAACAATTTTTATTTAAGATTAGTTTTAGGAAGGGAAATTGAAAGAACCACTTTAATTCATTTAGATGAGAAAATTGTGAATTAACTAAAATGCATGATAAAATAAAATAGTAACGCCTTAGGGGATTTATCTAGATTAATTAATTAGAAAGTTCAAGTAAATACTAATAAGTAAGAATGAGAAATAAAGAAGGAAAAATTAACTATATAAACTTATTAGATTAGTTTTTACAACTTACAGCAAAACTTTTAAGTTTTCGAGTTATATCAACTTTCATCTTGAAAAAATATATAAATTTTTTTTTCTTTTGTTGAAAATACAGAAAAGCAATTACTGAAAAAGGAAAATTAATATTTAATACAATTAATATACAATTTACCTTCCTTAAAAGTAGTTAACCTTAATTACTGATATTTATCCACCCCCAAATCCCTCAAATCATTATTTATCTTCCTATTTTAATGCTTGCATTAAGAGTTTCCATCTTCATACACTACCTGCCACTTTTTACACGATTTCTCTCTACCATCAAACAAAAAATGCATTCTATGTTGATTAGAATTTGATAGAAAAGTAAAAAATAAGTATTTCTTTAGATAAAAAATATGAATTTTGTAAATTTGCATTCAATCATGATCCGTCATGGAGGGAGATGGGATTCTTCAGGTTTGTTAATTTTTTTCGCCTTCTAAACGAATTTAAATATTTATTTTTTGCGCTTTTACAATTATCTGTTGTTATTGTATAAATAAGAAAACCGAGGGACTTTGAAATTGATGGGATAATGTATGATACAACAACAAAGTACAAAGAATTAGTAGAAGCAATTGCAACACAACTGATGATAGACACATCCGCAAATACACTTGAAATACGATACATAATAAGTAATAGATGCCCAAGTATGGTCATACACAATAATAAGTAATAGATGCCCAAGTATGGTCATACACAATAATAAGTAATAGATGCCCAAGTATGGTCATACACAATAATAAGTAATAGATGCCCAAGTATGGTCATACACAATAATAAGTAATAGATGCCCAAGTATGGTCATACACAATAATAAGTAATAGATGCCCAAGTATGGTCATACACAATTATACAAGTGTGCAGGTGTATCTGGAACAGAAGAAAATGGTTGCTGATTTCGTCTTAAAATATCCATTGTACGTTACAACTTTGGATAAAACAAACGGTGTAATTCACCAAACTGAAGGAGCAATTGTGTGTGTTGGGCAACAGTGTTCTAACGAAAAGAATGAACAAAGGAGAAAGCTATTTTCAAAAGATTGTGTTCGTTTGATCAGGATAAGTCCAGATTTTGAAGAATTTGAAGAAGAATGTGTGGATGTAATCTGTGATGTAACAAATATCAACATAGCTGTAAAACGGACTTACAAGAATAAACAAACGCTAGCTAATATTATGAAGTTGCATGCATTTATGAAACAGTTCTCATATCGAACTGAAAGGTCAAGTGGAAGCAGGTAAAAACGTTTGTGTTTTTTTTGTGTATTAAATTGGATAGTAAAGCTGTATGTTAAGCTGAAATATGATTTTTTTTGTAATAATTTTTTTTACTTTAATAGCTACTTTGGTTTGTGTGGTGGAGGATTGTACTTGGTTTCTTCATTCTTCCAGAATTAACAAATCAAATATTTTTAAAATAAGAAAGTATTGTGACATTCATACATGCTCAATAAAGGATCAAATTTATGCGAGGTGTCAAGGGATGACAAAAGTGGTAGCCGGACTGATCTTAGGTAATTATGTAGACACCAAAAGAATATACACTCCCAACGATATTATTTCTGACATGATACATGATAAGGGAGCATAGGATTTCATTAAATTATCATCAGGCATGGTGTGTAAAAATCAAAGAAGGTAAAATATTACGATGTGATCCTACCGAGTCATATCAACAGATACCTGATTATTTATATATGTTAGAAAAATATTATCATTGATATGCTATTAGCTGGGAGAAAATTGAAGAAAATAGATTCTTGTATGCTTTTGTTGCATTGGACGCTTCAATTCGTGGATGAGAATATTGCAGGCCAATTGTTGTAGTCGATGGAGCAGTTCTAAAATGGCTTTATGGTGGAACTATGCTGACTGCGAGCACACTGGACCCAGGAGGTAAAGCGTATTTTTAAATTTTTTATTTTTAAATGTAAATCATAGCAGAATGTTAATGTGTTGTATAATATTGGTATGTCATATGTATGTATTTTGTTTGTCTTGCAAAAAAGTAATCAACCAGTATATTATATGAAGTATGTTATGATTGTAGGTGATATACTACCCCTTGCTTATGTTGTGGTTGATTCAAAAAATATGGCCTCTTGGACTTGGTTTTTTGGTAAATTTAAGATTGCATTTGGGGAAAGAGAAGGAATGTGTATAATGTCCAATAGAAACAAGAGTATTTGGAAGGCAACATCCACAGTATATCCAAATCTGTCACATCATGCTTGTATTTGGCATTTGTTGTGCAACATAAAGGTAAACTTTCGTAAGAATCTTAAAGAATTGCATAAAAAAAATTTTACAATGGCAAAGGCATATACTCTACAACAATTTGAAGAATTAATGGGAGGGGTGGATCAAATTGATAAGAGAGTTAGGGCGTATTTATTCTAAATTGACTACCATAATGGGCAACGGTTCATTCTACTGTCAAATGGACTTGGACGATGACATCAAACGTAGTGGAATCCATCAACAACACCAACAGAATAGCTAGAAGATTACTCGTGGTTTCAACAATGAATTTTATGAGGTTAATGATTGAATCATGGAATGCAAAACAGCATGAAGAGGCAGGAAACACATTAACAGAGTTGACAATCAAATATAATGATATTTTGACAAATAATCGTTTGCTATCTCAGAGAATGATAGTAAGTCCTTTATCCATTACTTTTTAAATGACTTAAATTTTTTGTTAGTTGGTTTGTGTGTTAAAGTTGCTTCTGAATGCAAGTAAAAGCATCAAATGAATTCCTGTATACTGTTAGTAACGTAGAAAAAAGATTCATTATTTGTTTGCGAAGCAGAAAGTACAGCTGTGGAGAATTTCAATTGGACGAAAATACCCTGCTCTCATGCTATGGCTGCTATTACATATAGAAATCAACATGGCGAGAACTATTGGTCACCTTACTACAGCAACAAAAATTTTAGAGATGCTTATGCCATACCATTTGAACCTCTTCCTTGTGAAAGTACATGAGAAATACCACGTGAAGTGTTGGATAAAGTTGTATTGCCACCTGATTCTAAACGATCTCCCAAAATACCATGTTATGAAAGATGGAAAGCACCAAATGAAGACAAGTGTAAAAGTTCAAAGGTTACATGTAATGAATGTCATCGTGAGGGGCACAATAAAAGAACTTTCCACAAACATGCCCCATTTGCTTAAGATGGAATCTGTGTTTCTTACTTTATGTTGATGTTAAGATTTTTTTTTAAACGTTTATGATCAATAAATTCAAGTGTTAATATTTGTGCTGTTTTAAGTAATTTTGTGGTTATGGATATGTTGGTTTAAAATAAAGAAATGTTTGAGAGTTGGTGTATTTTTTTTCAATTAATATAACTGAACACGTAGATATTGTTGCAAAACATAACAACATACACCAGAAATGCACAGTAATATGCAGTAGTTGCAAGTTGGTATGTAGGTATTTGAATTAATAACAAACAATGTGTTATTTATGGTATTTTCAATAACAAAATAACGAATACTATGTGAGGACCTCGAATACTATGTCATCAAAACAACGATTTCTTATAATTGTATTGTGGTGCATGAAAGCTAGAGAAACAATGAAAAAAAAAATTAGTCCTAGCACGTAAGATAGTGATAGATAAGGAAAAATAAGCAGGTAGGTCTGTTGTGAATTGTATGTAAACCATGTTGGATCAGACGTATAAAACACAAGAATATATGAAAAAAATTACTAATATTTTATAAATTAATTAAAAGATAATATTCAGAGCATGATGATGAGCTCATTTTTTTTTCAAATATTCATAAAGAAACACCATGTATACAGCTGAATGCAACAAATGCAAGTATCAAATTGGGTAGAAAATTATATAATCTACAAGAACTAATACAAGAACAAGAACTTCCCCAACTAAAAACACTATTGCTTTACTTCATCACATTAATAAAGTTCAATCAAAAGGAACCAAAAATCAATATAGAGTAACAAAAAAAAATTCTGGGTATCCTGGTAATAATTAGAAAAGATCCTACTACTTTCAAATATCAAAACATCCGTCAAAAAATACAAAAACTAAATAAAAATAATTACTGTTATAGATTAAACATTCTTTTTATATTCTATCATTTCTTTGAAAACCTGCACATATATAAATATAGAGTACTCAGTTAATAGTACAGTTGAAAAATATAACCCTACGAAATGAAAACACAAAAATGTTAAAATTGAAAGATGATGTGCATTATAACGTTGTACATATCATTCAAAATAAACATTCTACTGAAATAACGACATATGACGACGGACCTGCACATTGACATATAAAAAACCTCAATCATATGTTTATTAAATATTTTGAAAACAATACTGAATATGTACTTGAAGATGAAACTAGAAACATACATTGGCTATTTTATTCTTTAAGACAGAAAATGCATCTTCAGTTATGGATGGTACAGAATGGTCTGAATCATTACTACGATGTTCATGACCCAAGCTGTCCTGATGAATTGCTCCAAGGTTGAATTCCAACTCCTCTTCATCGGTAAACACAATGTCACTAAACACATAATGAAGTTTAAACAAAAAGTTAGATATAAAATTAAACATTGGTATGCCCAAAAAGTGTTACTGCATAACAATAATATACATATAAAATATGAAGGAACAATGCTAATACGTAAAATAATTACTTAGAAAAATACAGTTAGAATATAAACATTACCTCGTTGTTGTACCGCTTGAACATTGTACTCTGAAGATAGTCATAAAAAATGAGTTCTTCAGAAAACGCCCAATTTAAAATTCTTGGAGTTTGTGATCCAATCCGATTAGCAACACACTTATCAATGTCCAAACAAAACTCATAGAATCAGATTTAAAGCGCAAGATAAAATCCTCGAAAATGAAAAGAGGATGAATTTATTTTCATTTTATGACTACATAATTTTTTCAAGATTTGAAAATACTCACCTCCCCAATCATACTTCAAATAGTGACCTGATTCTACCAAGTCAAAATCAACCTTTTTTATGAACGTTCTTGACAACTCAAAATGCAGAAATCGACTTATGAAGTATACTAATTTAATTTCATACAAATCTTCATCTCGAAAAGCATTCTCCTTGTTACCAAAATCATCATAGAAAAAAAACCTCATTACCTTATTCATACCGGGATAATATCTATCCATTAATTTATTTTTTACTTTAGGATCAAAAATAAAATCTGATTTCTTAAAACATTTCAATCCACTTACCACAGAAAATTCTCTCTTTCGGAAATGCAGATCTTTACCATTGATATTGAAGATGAATAAATCATCCCTATCATAATCGATTTCTGCAAGTAATAGACTACGAAGAAGCTATGATTGAATTTTTAAAAAATGCATATTCAAAAAATGACAAAATGAAGATTTCTAAAACATTTTGAAATGCTCTTTGGTCCATCTCTGTTTGAGATCATTAAACACATTAACTTTTACGTATGAAGATCAGTGAGTATACTACTTTTTGTCCTGAAAAAAAAAAAAGACAAACTATTCACAACACTTTAACAATCAAATATGGATATATACTGGTTTTTAATAACATCTCTATTTATTGCATACTTAAAAGTTAAAATAAACAATTCATAAAACTTTTGCCATGAATGTAAAAAAAGCATAATGCACCAACTTGTTTCACAGTTAAAATTTATATTTCAACCCTCATCCATTAACAACAACAAAAGTGCTACTTCAACTTTAAACCATAGCAACAACAAAATTTAAATTTTCAACTTTCAACCACTAACAACCACCAAAGAAATATTTTAACATAATTCGAACAATAACAATATCAAGAGTTATATTTCAACTTTAAACCACAAAAACTCAAAAATTAAAAAAGACTAATTTACATGCATGTCATTAAAAAAAATTAAAATTAATTCAATATCAATTTAGTCAATTTAATACATATATGAAAAAAAATCAGATTACACTAACCTTGAACACATTTCTTGATTTCTTTTTGTCAGACATTTTATCATCCACTTTGCCAACACTCACATTGACCTTAAACCTTGTAACTCTAGCATTTTCACTAATTTTTATTTTTATTTTTATTTTATTTTAGGCGCGGGAATTTCATCTTGAAAATTCAAAACGGAATCATGTTGACCAACAAGCTTTTTCCTCTTATCAACCTTCTTAAAATCTGGAACAATAGCTTTTTTTGATACAATATAGCTTTGCATGTTGAGTTGTTGTTGCTTGAAGGATGGTGAAATCTTTGAAAAATCAAATTTCACGGGCAAAATTTTACTTTTATTGTGAGAAATAGAATCAACTTCAACAACTTTTTTCTTGTTCTTTGATTTTGGAGTTGGAGTAAAGCACCCCAAATCAAACGACAGTCTTGAAAGATTAATAGGACTATTTTGTTGTATAATTCTAAGGCTTTTCCTACTTGGGGTATAATCAAACTTGATTTTTTTGGACATTGTTTCAAGAAAACAAGAACAAGTTTAAGGTATTAAAAAAAACTCAAATGGTGACTGGTGTTGGGAAATCAAAAATCGTGATTTGTTGGG
Organism: Capsicum annuum; assembly: GCF_002878395.1. Lineage (NCBI taxonomy): Eukaryota > Viridiplantae > Streptophyta > Magnoliopsida > Solanales > Solanaceae > Capsicum > Capsicum annuum. The sequence continues at coordinate 30,141,569 of NC_061121.1, read as the reverse complement.
AAACCAAAAGTTATACTCAAAAGAAAAGTAAAAAGGCTGAAAAGAGTAAGATACTGTAAAAGAAGGGAGTAGGCTTTTATTGATAGTTATTAGAAGTTATTAAAAGATAGATTACATATGAAGGGAAAAAGGAGTTAAAAAAGTTAAAGAAATAGACTTCTATTCATAATTAAATACAATAAAATATAAAAAAGTGTATAATTTAGTTAATTATTCAAGTTAATAAAAGAATGAAATCAGTTTTTAACTTTACAAAAAATAATTACCGTATATGACTCCTTAAATTGTGAACAAACTCTGATATTTAATTATTAAGAAAAATATTGAAATCTTAACTTGCCATAGTTATCTAATAATCATTAATTAAGAGTGATAAATATTAAATGCAAAATATAAGAAAATAATATAAATTATAAATTGATTTTCAAAAATTTAACTAAAATGTATTTTTTTCAAAAGTTGCTATAGCTTGTAATTATTTCTTAAGTCTAGTAATTAATGAAAAGTTTTTCTATAACTTGTAATTAACAATCTTAAAAGTACATTTGGAATAATTTTCACAATAAAAAAAGAGTTAAAATTGGGCCCTTTAGGCCCATTAATTGGCTTCCCAACTTTAGGCCTAAACTCCATGGATTTTCAATTCATTTTTCCATGTATATTAGCTGTATACTACAACCCCTTTTCTCCATATTTTTGTGTATATGCACTGTATATCCAGGGACGGACCCACGGTGTAGCCAAGGGGTTCACCCAAACTCCCTCGGTAAAAAATTACCTTGTACATATAAGGTAGAAAATCAGTATTTATGTATATATATTAAATTTGAACCACCTGAAATAAGGTTGTTGGATAGCTTAGTGGTTCTAAGTCCACTTCTTGGGTTGCTCCTTCGGCTCCTGTGTCGCGGGTTCGGTTCTCAGGAGGGGCACAAGATGTTTTTTTTTACTATCTCTTTGTACAGCTTTAGTAGCTGTCCCGTAGCAATAATTAATATAAAAAAATGCATGTTCGGATGTTTTGTACAACTTTGTAAAGGGTTAAGTTTTTGCTTTACTTATTAATTACTCTTATTTAAGTTTAAGTATTTTATATTTATAGACTATATATTATTACATCCCTTGAAATTATATTTTGTTGATGTATTCACACATTTATATTTTTATTTTTTCAAACCCCCTGAAGAAAATTTGTAGATCCGTCACTGTGTATATCAGTGTATATATCTCCGTATACTTTCTTTCCATTTTCATTACACATCATATATGGGTATATACCACCCAATTTTGACCTTTACGACCCATATACATGGCATATATCAGTGTATACCAATAGCTATTTTTTTGCGCATTAATCCACTTTTTGACTTGAATGAATGGGCTTTGCCTGAAGTGATGCAAGGATTGGAGTTCTTTGGAACCAGTGAGGGGTTTCATGCAAAAAAAAAGAGATAAGGTTAGTAAAGAAAAAAAGAGAGAAAAAAAAGGAACATCACTTTGATTGATAGACATTTGACAACATCATCTTGAAATTTCAGAAATTAACAACAACAAAAAAAAAAGACGCAATCAAATGATAACCGATCCTAATAGGGCGTAGGGAAAGAATGGTTTAATGGGGAACTTCATATATCAATAATTCCGTATTCAACATTAGGCTCTCATATACAACATTAAGCCACAACTTTTACAACAACTTTAAATTCTAGTTTGATGAAAACATAGAGCAATAATCCCATATACCACATTAAGCTCCCATATACAACATTAAGTCACAACTTTTAAACAACTTCATCTAGTAATAATTTCATATACAACATTAAGCTCATATATACAACATTAAGCCACAACTTTTTAAACAACTTCATCTAGCAATAATCCCACATACAACATTAAGCTCACATATACAACATAAGCCAAAACTTTTAAACAACTATAAATTTTAGTTTGATGAAAACATAGAGCTCTTCATGTATTAATGATCCCATATACCACATTAAGCTACATTGAAGCAAAAACATGATTTCTATGAGATCAAACTAAAAAAATTTCTAACTTGGATTCCAACACATATACAAGGAAAGCAAACTATCAAAACAAAGTAAAGAGAGAGTATTACCTATTTTTAGGCAGTAGTATTGGGATGATGAGATTTTAGTCGAATGGAATTTCACCAAAATTTAAATTGCTTCCACCGAAACTTTGACCTCAACCCGCTGGAGATTCAATTCCTCGTCGGATTGATTTTTCGATAGAGTTTCTTATTTGAAAATTTTGGTTACGTAAGAGTAGGAGCATGCGCCCCCAAAATCTTCAAATTTTCCCCCAAAATTTCCCCTTTCTCCTTCTAACCCTCACTATCTATTTATAAGGGAAATTGGGAGGGGGGAGGGGAGGGGGGAGAGGAAAAGATTAGCGTTTTCGTATTTGAAAAATGGATTTGAGTTGACTCTTTGAGAAATTTTTGAATTCCACAGTAAGGCGAAAATCATTAATCGTCTTTGTACTTTGAAATCAGTAGAAAATATGAGAAAAAGAGACATTGATTGTATTGGTCAAAGGGGTAAATTAATTCTTGCCCGAATTGGTGAATCCCAAACTAAAAAAGATGAAAGTTTTCTACTTTTGTCCATAAATGGTTGTACCGATTGGGTAAGATCGTAAATAGGGTCATCTGGGTTTTACCGTTGGTGCCGAAACCGGGTTAACGTCGGGTTGGCGAAAGCTGTTGCCATTTTGGGCCGGGTTGTCGCGGGTGTCGGGTCGCCGTTTCTGGGTCAATATCATTGGGTTGTTGTATTGTTTGTTGTTGGGAGTGGTACGTAGTTGTTTACTATTGTAGATGTTATTTTGATATTGTTGTCGATTATTTTATTGTTTGAAGAAGAAAAAGCCAATAATGGACCGGGTCAGTAAATTTGGGCCTGATGGGGCGGTGATTTGGTGGACTATTAAGTTATTAAATTAGGCTGAGGGCATTGTTGTTGTTTGTGGGCTGGTAGAGAAGGGAGTTTGGGCAGATTTAGGATTTAATAAAATAGCCTAAATTAGATTAAAGCTTAGTCGAGTGTATTTAAGTTCTAACCAAATGAATATCAATTAGCCAATTGCATTGCAATTGCGTCAAGTTGAATTCAATTGAGCTTAAATTTAACAAATTGACATAATTAAATTAAAATTTGAAATGAATTAACAATTATTTTAATCTCGATCTTCTTGATTTAATAAAACTAAAGAAATATTTTTCAACTAAATTAATTTTAAAAACAAATTATATTTTAATCAGAATTTTAACCATTTGAATTAATCTTCAAGCTAATCCTTGATTAAAATCCAAATATATGTAAAATAATTATTTGAGTAATAAAATTATACGATTTTGTGTATACGAATACGAAAATGTATAATTGCTACTAAAAATGAAAAAATTATTGAGATAAATACTTTAAAAAGTTTGTATCCAGATAAAACAAATGTTGTAATTTTATTTAAAATTGAAGAAACTCGAAATTTAATTTAGTTGGGTAGAGTGAAAATTAGGTGTCAACAACTATCCCTCCCTTTAGGTAGGGTGGATGCAAGTAACCCTGGACAAAGGGAGTTTGATGTTTTTAATTTATTTGACCACAAATTCATTTATGAAAGAGGTTGATTTTTGCACGAGTCTCATAGAGTTATAGCCGGACCCTGATATCAAGTTTCCTACATATCTCAGGTTACATGAGAATTTAGTCCACTTGTAGTTCATAAAGCTTTATTCTAAGCATAATTTTTAAAGAATTCACAAGCTATTCCGACTATTGAATTTCGGGAAATCGAAAAAGCTAGGAAATAAACGGATTAGGGGAAGTTGGAACGCAGTCGAATTTTTCACATAGAGTGCAGCCTACATATCCCTAAGACTCAGGGAATCAGACTGCCTGTAGTTCGACTCGATTGGTGGAAAAGGTAGTCCTTTATGATAAGATGACCTTTGGCTCAGGATGGACTACGGACAATCGAGCTAGGGACTAGAGGATTGTGATTAGGTCAATTACAAAATGTGGGGCCCTCACATATGTAAATATGAGTTATATGGACATAATTCTCAAAGCTTTAGGTGTATGTCACCCAGATTTGAAGAAAAGGAAAGTTACTTTCGGCATGAGTTTAGAAATACCCCAAAAGTCAAACTGAAACCAAAATCCCAAAACACCCATATTCCTTATGATAGGGAAGTGGTTTGATGGTGGTGAAAGTCATCTTTTAGATCTTGTTCAAAGAGTTTGACATTTTACTTCGGACTGTGTCCCAGTTTGCCGCTAAGAAAAAGTTTCACGTTGTGCTGCATCCTTTTTGAAGTCGTCTGCACTTGCGGTTGTGGTTTGAGATTTTCATCCTTTCGGATGCTCTCGATAATATATCAAACAAAATTGTTAGTGACAAACATAATTAACTAAGAGATCTATAGTCTTTTACTATGTCTTCGCGTGAGTTGCTACCTGAAAGATTCCATCCTCCCTTGTGCCTGTTTGGAGGGTGACAATTCTTGAAACAACCCTTTTGTTGTTGGATAAAATAGTTGTTTTGACGGTTGAAAATGTTCTTCAAAGTGGGGTAGCCCTCTTAGGCACTGACTTCCTGTATAGAGCGGTCCCTGTAACTGCGTAATTTTATGGTGATGTGGTAACCTTTTGGTTAACTATAATGCTTCTTGTATTTGACCTCGGGGAGTCTTGCGCATCTATCGTATCGATAAGCCTTGTAGATTTTCCTTGAATTATCAATATTTAGATAATCTTGCGCATTATCTGATGTTGTATATGAGGCGACTTACAGATATCCTTTGAGTTGCTTGCTTTTGAGTAATCCTGTACATTATCCGACCTTGAATAAGATATGACTTACAGATATCACTCTAATCGCTCTCTATCAGGTATTTCTGAACATTATTCGACCTTAGATACAATATAGTTTACAAATATCTCTCAAATTGGTAGTCTTTGGGTAATCCTGTGCATAATCGATCTTAGATATGACATGACTTATGGAAACTCTTGGACCTATCAATTTTGATAATCTTTCATGTTTTTCGGTAAGGATTTAGTTGTAACTTACGGATAACCTTTAAACTATCGATCTTTGGGTAACCTTGCACACCATCCGGTTAGGATGTTATTGCGGCTTATAGATGTCCTATGGGCTATCAACTCGTGGATAATCTTTCACACTATCCTATTTAAACAGTATGACTTATGGATGACCCTTGGATTTCCAATTCTTGAAAAATCTAGTACGTCGTACATTTTTGGGTAGCAACTTATAAAAATTCTTCGGACCATATGTTTCTTGAGATCTAATAGTGAATGCCATAAAATCTTTGGTGATTGATGTACTTGAAGCTGATGAATATCTCTTAACGCTAGACTATTTTGCCTTTGTGTGATTTGATCAGATATGGATGTTTCAGAATATTCTTCAATGCCATACTCTTTTGTCTTCGCATGATTACTGGATATATATGGAAATTCTTTAGAATATCCTTAAATAATATACTCTTTCATCTTTATGTGAACAACGATAGAAGACTTTAAATCAATCATAGGCATCGTATGCAATATGGAGATGCCCTTGGATTGTCCTTTCTTTGAAACTAGTCGAAAAAGGCTATATAGTTTTCAGGACACGACCCTTATGACATATTCCTCTTGGTATAGCCCTTTCGGCATGGCCCTCATGTCATGTCCCTCTTGGCATGGCCCTCTCAGTATGGCCCTCTTGGCATAGCCTTTTTGGTATAGCCCTCTTGGTATGGCCCTTTTGGCATGACCCTCTTAGCATGACCCTTTCGGCATGACCCTCTTGGTATGATATGATGCAATAGAAAAATAAGGAGGAATGCAAATAGCCATGCTACGATTCTAGAAAACATCCCCTTGACCATTCCACTAGGATGTTGGACCTTTTGCATGTACCATTTCAAACATCCATCCTTGATTTGCTGGGGATGTAAGTAAGTCATCATTTTGCTTTCCATGTTCGATGATACCTGCACCACAAAAACCTGTTAGTTTTGGGAAACTCAGTTGTTTTCAGCTGCTGACCATCCTGGCTCTTTCTTATCGGCCTTAGGATATTTGGATTTCTTGTATTCCTTTAAACTAAAGGAATATGGTGAACAATCAACACTTTTGTTGGTTTTCTTTGGCTTTAGGATAACCTACATCAATAGAAAATTGTTAGTTTTTGGTAAAATTGATCCGCGTTGACTTCCTCGGTCTTCAGCTCCTATCATCTCCATCATTGGGTTCTCATCTTCTTCATGTATTTGTCTTCTTTTGACTCCTGCTTCGACTCCTTGGGTTGGTGGGTATAAGGTGAAATCAGAGCATAAATTAATTAAAAGTAAGTACTTTTATAGTTAATTGAATTATCAAAAATGTTTTTATAAGATTGGGAGGAGTCTCTGTCAAATAAGTCATGTCATATACAAGATTAATTAACATTCCGGGCTTGAAGCATTGAGCCTTTATAGCTGAAGGTCCATGAAGTCGGCTCTACTCTTTTGACACTGAAATCTTTATTGTCATCTTTGAACTCTTTAGTATAGTATGGTGGAAATTTTAAGGTCTGCCTCAACATTTTTGCCCCAGTTACTGATATCTCTCTCAAAATTTAATTTGGCTTGTCAAATGATGATCTTCTTCTGTTGAATATTTTTAGATTCCTTCTCAAAATTCTAACCCGGTTTCTATTTTCTGGGGTGATATAACCGAGTTGTTGTGGTGCCTACTTATCCCGTTGAATAGGAATCAGGTCAAACATAGTTCCACAATGTAAAAGAGAATAAAAATATAGTTAAAGAGGTGATTAAAGCCGACAAAGGCCGCCTACGTATCCCTTCCTTGGGAATTCAGATTATCACGTAGTTCAAGATAATATAAATAAAGTTTTCTAAGGGGTTGATCAAAGCCGACATAGGCCACCTACGTATCCTGTTTTTGGGAATTCAGGTCAAACGTAGTTTATACATAAAAGGGAAGGAATTTTATAGCTACTACAAAGCATAAAAACGAATACAGATGAGAAAGAAATTACAAGGAAATGAGCAAAGAAAAATTCCACATCAGACATAGTATCTCTTTACCGCATCAAAATTGATTGGCTTGGTCCAACTTTTGCCATCCATTTTAGACAGAATCAAGGCTCCTCCAGATATCACTTTGTAGACTACATAAATCTCTGCCAATTTGGAGTGAACTTTTCCTTATACTCCTCTTGGTGAGGGAATATGCTTTTGAGCACCAATTTTCCAACTTCAAACATACGAGCTCTTACTCTTTTGTTGAAAGAAAGAGTCACTCATTGTTGATATAATTGTCCATGGCATGTAGTGCTCATCCTCTTTTCATCAATCATCATAAGTTATTCATGACGGGTGCGGACCCACTCTTCATTACTCAAACCCACTTCTTGGATGATTCTTAAAGACGGTATCTCGACCTCCATGGATATTTCTGCTTTTATTCCATAGACTAGCACATAAGGAGTTGCCCCAGTCAAAGTTTGTACTATCATGCAATATTCCAGCAAGGCATAAGGCAACATATCATTCCATGATCGGGAACTATCGACTATCTTCCTTAAGATCCTCTTGATTTTCTTGTTTGTGGCTTATATTGCTCCATTTATTTGAGGGCGATATATGGATGAGTTTCGATGAGTGATCTTGAACTGTTCACATATCTCTTTCATCAAATGACTATTCAATTTTGCTCTATTGTCCGTGATAATCGACTTGGGTATCCCGAATCGGCAAATCTAGTTGTTTTTGACAAATTTTTCTACTACCTTCTTGGTTATGACTTTGTATGAGGCAGCTTCCACCTACTTGGTAAAGTAATCAATAACAACTAAGGTGAATCTGTGTCCATTAAAAGCTGGTGGCTCGATTGGGCCGATGACATCCATGCCCTAGGATACAAATGGCCAAGGCGAGCTCATAATATTAAGCTCGTATGAGGGCACCCGGAATAGGTCCCTATGTATTTGGCACTTACGACATTTTTGCACAAACTTGCTATAGTCACTTTCCATAGTCATCCAGAAATAGTTGGCTCTCAGGATCTTCTTGGCTAGAGTGAATCCATTCATATGAGATCCACATACTCCGGTGTGAATTTCTTTAAGTAATTTTGTAGCTTCAATGTAATCTACACATCGTAGAAATCCCAAATCTACGGTTCTCCTATAAAGGACTTCCTCTTTTAAAAAGAAATTATTGGCTATCCGACGAATCTTTTTCTTATGACTGATGGTTGAATCTTTGGGATATGTCCTGGCTTATAAATACTTCTTGATATCAAAGTACCATGGCTTTCTGTCTAGTTCTGCCTCAATTTGTGCGGAATGTTCAGGTTGCTGCTTTAAACTTATCTCTAATGGGTCAATATAACTTTGATCCAAATTTTGAATCATGGAGGATATAATGGCCAAAGCATCAGTGAACTCATTTTGTATTCTTGGAACATGCTTGCATTCTACTTCCCTGAATCTTCTGCATAACTCCTATACAAATTCTACGTAGGGTAAGATTTTAGGGTTCTTTATAGCCCCATTCAGCCCAAACCTGGTGAACTAATATATCAAAATCCTCAATGACTAGTAGCTCCCTAATATTAATATCAATAGCCAGCCTAAGACCAAGAATACAAGCCTCGTATTCAACCATATTATTGGTGCATAGAAAGAGCTCTTTGCCAGTAACCGGATAGTGTTGACCAGTTTCTAATATTATGACTACCCCAATTCTTGAACCCTTGAAATTAATTGCCCCATCGAAGAACAATCTCCAACCTGGGTATATTTCGGCAATGTTTTTCCCTACGAACAATCCCTCTTTATCTGGGAAATAAGTTCAAAGTGACTCATACTATTCATCAACTAATTCTTTGCTAGATGATCCACTAGGGCCTGCCCTTTAATCCCTTTTTGAGTAACGTATACAATGTCGAGCCCATTCAATAGCATTTGTCATTTCTCCAATTTCCCCGTGGGCATGGACTTTTGGAATATGTACTTTAGATGATCCATTCTGGAGATGAAATATATTGTATATGAATGAGATATGTTGTATATGACGTCAGGCAATACCTCAGCTTCTGGGCCACCCAGGTCAATGCACAACACGTCCTTTCCAATAGTGTGTAACGAGCCTTATATGGAATGAACTTCTTACTCAAGTAATAAATTGCTCTTTCTTTTTTTCAAGTTTCATTATGTTTCCATAAGACACATCCAACCATTATCTAAGACTGCTAAAAACAACGACAGAAGGCTTCCTTCTCTTGGAGGAACTAGTACTGGTGGTCTGGATACATATTCCTTGATTCGGTCCAAAGCCTGCTGGCATTCCTTAGTCCATTTATTTGTTGCATCTTTATTCAGCATCTTGAGGATTGGTTCACAAATAACCATTGACAGAGCTATGAACCTGTTGATGTAATTCAATATCACTAAGAAACTCATGACTTTCTTCTTCGTCTTTAGAGGAGGCAGTTCTTCGATCACCTTAATTTTCGAGGGATCGAGCTCAATGGCCCTTCTACTAACTGTGAAATCCAACAACTTCTCAATCGATACCTTAAAATCACACTTTGCAGGATTCAACTTTAAATTTTACATTCACAATCGATCAAAGAACTTTGTCAAATGAGCCAAGTGGTCTGAACTCTTGCGAGATTTGATGATCACATTGTTCACATACACTTCAATCTCTTTATGAATCATATCATGAAATATGGTTGTCATGGCTCTCATATATGTAGCACCAATATTCTTGAGACCAAAGGGCATCACCCTATAGTGATAAACACCCTAGGGTGTGATAAAGGCCATTTTCTCTACATCTTCTTCGTCCATTAGTATTTGATGATAACTGGCAAAGAAATCCACGAATGATTGTGTTTCATGACTTGCACAGTTGTCAATGAAAATGTGGATGTTGGGTAATGGAGGGTTATCTTTAGGACTAGCTTTATTCAAGTCTTTGTAATTGACACAAATTCTAACCTTTCCATCCTTCTTCGGTACTAGAACAATATTGGGTAGCCATGTTGGATACTTTGTGACCTCAACCACATTGGCTTGGATTTTCTTAGTGACTTCTCCTTGATTTTTAAACTTAGATCTGGCTTGAATTTCCGCAACTTTTGCTTCACAGGATTGAGCCCCAGATCAATTGGAAACTTGTGCGATACAATATTTGTACTAAATCCTTGCATGTCATCATAGGACCAAGCAAATATGTCAATGTTTTCTTTAAGTAACCCAATGAGTTCTCTTTTTTTGTATCTCTGTAAGATAAACAATGATTCTGGTTTCTTTGACTTTGTCGTCATCACCTAGATTAACAACCTTGATCTTCTCTAGGTTCGGCTTTTCTCGATCCTAAAAATCTTTCAGTTCCTCTGTTAATCAGTCTGGGCCATTATTTATTCATCATAGTCCTCTAATTCATCATCACTTGATTTGATTTTGTTCATTTAGCTCTTGACATGACATTGTCAGGTTTTAAGTTATTATAATTGAAATCATAAACAACATAAGTTAGATTATAGCGATCGAATAGTGCAGTAAAAATATCTTTGTAATAAGGGAGGGCTTTCATTGAAATTTAAAACATTACAGACGTTGGCTATAATCCACACTAGTACGGGTCTGAGTCTTTTAGGAAACATAAAAAGTAAAAATAAGGTAAATAAAACTTAAAGGGTGAATATCGAGACTCATTCAGACTACTATTAATTTTGTAAAAGTTAAATTTCATCCTTTCATCTACCACATCAACTGGGGAGTCATGATTGGAGTGGAAGTCTAGTTCGACAGCTTCTTCCCTGGTTCATCTTTCTTGATCTTGGTCTTCTCAAGGAAATCCTCCATAATAGTATCACACTTTTCAAATAAGTTCCGTATTCCATACTCGAGACTTCGCTTGTAGGCTTCACAAATACAAAAAATGACTGGTAGAGCAGAGGTAGCCTCTTTCCCAATTCTAGGCCTTTTTTCTTCATCTCTCTTTTAACTTCCTTACCTGGCACATAGCCTATCCTATATTTTAAAAACTTATCTGGGATTGCGATAGACTTAATGATCCCATCCAAATTCTTTCCTAAGCCACGCCCTGGATCAAAATCGCTCTTCAGCATAACAGTGGCCAATATCTTATAAATCGAAGACATAGGCTCATAAGGAGTTGGGTCTTTCTCAACTGCATTCACGATCTCCATTGTATAAAATCCACTCCCTTTTAAAACTTCTTCAATCACAGGAACACAACTATTAGGGTGACTCATACGTTTTCCTTCACCATGGATGAACACTTCATTATTTTTCTACATGAATTTGACCGATTAGTGTAATATTGAATAAATGGCCCCCGTTGTATGAATCCAAGGCCTTCCCAAGAGCATATTATAACTTTTGGAAATGTCCGTCACCTAAAATTCCATCAAGAACTCTGCAGGCCCCATTTGAAGAAGCAATTTAACTTTTCTAATGATGTTTCACTGACCCCGTCAAAAGCTCTCATAATTATCGTGTTTGACGCATTTTCCCTATCATAGTTCAGCTGAGTCAGAACAAATAATGAAAATATATTTAGACCTAATCCATCATCAATTAATACCTTATTAACGATCTTATCTTGATATTTGACAATGATATGCAATGTTTTTTTATGCATCACTTCTTTAAAGGGTAACTCATCTCTACCAAAGCTAATGAAATGAGATTCCACCACTCTACTAATCATGGCCACCAAATTTTTAGTACTGATACCTACGGGCACGTAGGCTTCTTTAAGGACTTTTAGCGGAGCTTGTCTATGATATTGAGAACTCATAAGTAGTGACCAAATAGAAATATGAGCAGGGGTCTTCTCTAAATATTTTACAATAGAGTATTCTTTCGGTTGCATTCTTCTAAAAAATTCTCCAGCTTTCTCTTCAGTGATTGGCCTTTTTTGAGTACTCTTCTTATATGCATCATTGGCAAGCTCCTCTAGAGTGTAGCATCTCCCTGATCTAGTCATTCCTTGCACGGTATCGTCTTCCACCATAAATTCTTCTCTTGCGGAAAATAAGGAAATGTCTTGATGAGGTATGATGAATGCAACAAACTTGAGCTTCTCGGTAACACTTAAGGCAGCCACTTCCTTTTCTATATCTTTCATCTTATCTATTACTTTTGGGTTGGACTGTGTTATAGACTTGCTAACCACCCACTCATCATTTGTTTCTATCATACTGATGGTTTTCCCTTCATAGATTAGGAGTGGGTTGGTGGTAACATTTGGTGGTATCATTTAAAGTGAAATCCCTTTCTGATCAATCAAATCTTGAATTTTGTGCTTTAAATTAATACAGTCCTCAGTTGTGTGTCCAACACCACCTGAATGATATTCACAATGCTAGTCAATGTGGAAGAATCAGGAATTGGTATTGGAGGATTTTGGTGGGATAGATTGGATGAGATCTGCTTTCTTTAGCCTTTCAAACATTTGAGTCCTAGTTTCAACCAAAGCAGTGAAACTTCTGGTGACTTTCTTTTTGTTATTTGGACGAGAAAGATTTTGGTAAGCAGGGAGATGGACTTGATAGTAATTTTGGTTAACTGGGGATTTTTGGTAGACTTGGAAATTTGGCTGTGGAGCTTGGTAAGTGGGCTGATAATTTGGCAATAGAGCCAGGTAATTCGGTTGATTGGTAAAGAAATTTGGCTGTGGAACTTGGGGGCTAGGTTGGTTATAAAACACAGGTTGGGGATTTTGTGGAGCTGAGGGATATATAGATGGTGATGGCATTTTCCCATAATTAGACCCAAAAGTTTTCTTTGACTTTGGGTTTGGACTAGAGGATATGAAAGACACATTTTCCCTTTTTTTTCATTGGGAATCCTAGCGATCTAAGTTGTGCAGAGGTCTTGTTGATTTTTCCTGTCCCTGTCCTTAGTCCTTCTTAAACTGTTTCACCAATCTTAACCAAGTCAACGAAGGTAGCACGAATTGCCGATATCATTTTTTCATAAAACTTACCCCCTGAGCTCAGATAAAAACAACAACTATTTCTTCTTCTATCATAGGAGGTCATACCTTTGCTGCCTCTTTTCGCCGACGATAAGTATATTCACTAAATAATTCATTATACTTTTTCTTGATGCGGTTCAAAGAATATCGATCAGGAACCATCTCTATATCATAGTCAAATCTATCAACAAAATCCCTAGTTAAAGTGCTCCATTTAGGCCACTTCTTCAGTTCTTGTGAAGCAAACCATTCTAATGCTTCCCCACTTAGGCTTCGACTGAAGAGCCTCATCAGTAATGCCTCATTTATACCAACGCCTACCATTTTGGTCATAATATCCTCTCAAGTGGGACATAGGGTTTCCAATACCATTGAATGTCTCAAACTTAGGGAATTTAAATCCTTCAGGCAAGTTTAAGTCAGGATGAATTCAAAGGTCATCATAATTGAACCCTATTGCATTGGTCGAACCATGTGTTTTATTCATCTTGGCGATCTCTTTCTTTATCAGTAGTAGATCCCCAACATGTCTATCTTCAGGCACATTTCACTCTTTCTCCACCTCCTCATAATGGTTAATTTCTGTATTTTGGGGGAATGTATGGTAAGATATAGGCATTACAACAGCATGGATGGTGGCGAGAGACATATTTTATGTCATCAGAGGACTTTGAGTAGTATGAGCAAAGTTTTGGTATGTGGGAACTGGATTTTGGGGAATGTTGCCATTGGTACTGAAAGCGGCGTGAATATTTTGTGAGGTGAAGGCATTTGTGGAGGTTATTTGATAATTTGGAGTGAAGCTTTGAGAGTGGTAAGCATTTGGATTATCTTTTCAGTTGGTATTGTAAGTAGGAGGGGTGTGCGTTTGGCACGACGGATTGATGGGATTAATGGGAGGTCTTGGCATAGAAGCGGAGAGTATGCTATTCGGTTGGTTTCCATTATTATGAGATCTAAGAGGATGGAATCGGAGTGGAAGAACATGGTTATACAAGACTGGCGTATTAGCGACAATGGCCAGATTAGCCTTATCTTTTGCTCGTTGTACTTCTTTTTGAAGCTTCTCCAATCTCCTATTTAGTTCAGAGATTATCTCACCTTATGTCCTTATCACACCGTCCCTAACAATAATTTTGGTGAGAGCATTATCATCGCTACTACCAGTCATTCTTTCTTCTTCAGCTATGAGATGGTTGAGGGATGAGTTTTTATTTGCCTTAGATCTAGTGAAGTATTGATGTTTAGTCAGTTTTGTCAACACAGATCAATTTTTACTTACTTGATTACCTAATAAAACAACTCTAAAGGCAAATATGTTAGATTCGGTTAGTGATAAACAATGCAAGATATTCGGCATAACATAAACACATAAAGTTGCTTTCATCTTAGGTAAATTGATCCATGGGTGGGTATTGACTCAAAAGGAATTAATGGGCAGGACTTTGTTCGTTAATTTTTGGATAAATGGGTCTTAACAGGATTTTTTCCAAGTATTCTGTCATGACCTGAATTCCAAGTCATGATGGCACCTTCCATAACCCACCAGTAGGTAAGCCGACACTGTAACCCAAAGCTAATGCAATGGGTTACGTTGATAGAAACGTCCAACATAGACCCTATGTAGAAACACAATATAACAACAACATTCCAGAAATGAAATGACTAACATTTCAATACCAATCCCATGACCTGATAGTATAAGTACAAGAGCTATTCTAAATCTGACAACAAAAATTACCATTCGAAGTCTGGCAACTTAAATAGTCTTATACAATTGTCTTGAATACAAAAAACAAGTAAATATAGAAGGGAAAGAGGGCAACTCGAACTCCAAGAGCTCACCCTATCTCCTGATGATCAACACGGCATGATCTTGACTTAACGACGGCAACTAGAACTCGGTTCTGCACCATAAAGGTACAGAAGTTTAGTATGAGTACCAAAACACAGGTACTCAGTAGGCATCATCGGCCGACTGAGCTCAAAATATAATGTAAAGATGATATAAAGTAGGACAATGATCTTAAAGTCAAGGGGTAGGATCGAACCTGAATCTTCTTTGATACCACTGTAACAACATCTGTACTACTAAAGCAAAAACTTGACATACTATTTCAATATACTCCATAAATATCATAACAACTGAGTATCATTTCGAAAGCGTACAACCATATACACAATAGCAAACCATCTACTTGCTATAATAATCATCAACCATCTTTAGAACATAAACATAACAACTTACCAAGATGTCTCATACCACCAGGAAGTACATGAAAGAGAGCACAACAAAGAACTCATCACTGCGTCTCATACCACCGAAGAGCATACAAGAGAATACAACCAATAATACAATAAAGCACAACTACTCCATCAATTTAACGAAAACCGCGGGTAGCACAACCCTACAATGGCTCATTACCGAAATCCACTTCCAAATACCCATACCGTAATTCAACATAAGGAAAGCAATATTGTCATAGTATAGACATGTAATCATTAATTCTATAATTCATTGATAAATACCGCGAAGTCCATACTAATTAACCTTATTTTTTCAAAAGTCAAAAGATTACAAGTCTTAAAATCACTAGTTATCAAGTTGGGGAAAAACTACAAGCCACCCATAGTTTAGGTTATTCAACTATCATAAGGCCATTCTTTAACTAGCATCATCATGACATGAGTTATCAACTAAGACATCTCAACTTCACATGTTAGGAGATAATTTAACTAACCATCACGTAATACTAAATCCATCATCATTAAGCATGTCACAACCTTAAGGACTAGTTTCCATATTTTAATCAAGTAAAGTCCACCAACTAGTTTACTAGGTTTCTAGGTTCCAAATAATAATCATATATTTTAGAAGTAGCTAGTTATCACATAAGCCACCTTACTAGGAAATATTTCATAATATAACCACTTATTCACGTCAAGTATATATATTTATATATATATATATATATATATATATATATATATATATTAGGTTAGCCCTTGAATTTTTATGCAAGTTTACACATAACGCTAAGTCTTAACTCAATATTAGGCATAAATTTCCTCTAGTAGCTAATTTAGCATCAACAAGGGTCACACCTCTTATATAATGATTTGGAACAATAAACGAATAACAATTTACCAAGAGAGACCTCATAATTCAAGAACATAGGCGGTTGGCCCCATACAACCTAACCTTACAAATATCAATGCATATAAGTAAATTTTTCCCCATACAGAATCATAATGTTCTTACCTCTTCCAAATTCATGGGGTATCATCACAATATCAACATATTCCTCCGAATTGATCAGGCATCATCACAATATCACACATCCTTCTGGACTCGAATCGGGCATCATCATAATATCACATATTCCCTTGAATTCATCGGGCATCATCATAATATAACACATTCCTCTGGACTCAAACCGGGTATCATCATAATATTACATATTCATCCGAATTCACTCGGCATCATCATATCACATATTCCTCCGAACTCGAATCGGGCATCATCATAATATCACATATTCCTCTGGATTCACCGGGTATCATCATAATATCACATATTCCTCCAGACTCGAATCGGGCATCATCATAATATCACATATTCCTTTGAACTAGAACCGGGCATCATTATAATATCACATATTTCTCCAGATACAACAATATACATCCACATGCATAGCCAAACCAATAAGCATACACAAAATCTCACAATATATAAAGAAGTAGGGATGTGGGATACCACTTGCCATTTTACCTTACTAATAAGCTTCACACATAATATGAACATCAACAAGAGCATGAGTATTTACCAAACATGCATAATAATCATATAACAAGGGTATTCAAGTCATGATCACAAGATAATCCGATAATCGAGTGCAACCATCACAACTTCCATACACATATATATATCTTGGACAATCACCACGTATCTAGGTCGCTAAGCATTTAATTAGTTCAAGCTTAAGGTGGGTTAAGTCCTACTTCTAAATCTCGAGAATGCCAAGCTTACTAACACATGTCTAGCTTCTACCCAGAATTAGGCTAAGTCATCCATACCTCACCATAAGGGCTTACCAATCCTTTCAAGGTCTATAGGCAAAGTCTTTTAAAAAATCCTTCCTAAGTCAACCCAACACCAAGGTCATCTCCTATCTCGGCATTATATAGGTCAATACACTCCTAAGGATAGAGAAGTATACCATTCATGTCTACTTAGAACAACTATAGTGTTCTCACACTAGTCATGAGACCACAATAAGCTAACCAAGGTCCTAGACTAAGGGTCAACTATCATACCTTACAAATCCATAGCCTATAGAAAATTAATAAATCCCAAGTTCACCATTTAATCAACTATCTTCTAAATTCCCCACCCAATCTCTCAAGATATCAATGATTACATTACAAACAAGCTCAATCTAGACTATGAGTAACCATAACCTACCTTGAATCCAAGCAACTCACGAACCAACGAGCTTTTCCTTTCCTTTCCTTTCTGAGAAACTTCTTCTTCCACAAGCAATTCTATCTACAATACAATCTAAGAATTACAACAAGAATGAAAATACCCATTATAGAACCATTGTGCCATGGGTTTCAAAATGATATCAAACCCGCAGTGGGTTCCACCTTCGGAAAATGAGTTTCCGAGACCAACCCATAATCTAAATATCATTAGGGAGCTAAAACCCTCAAGAAATTTGAGTAAAGCAATCACATTTGCGGCTATAGTTGAACCTCAAATACTTAGGATTTTTTGGTCTAGAAATCAAGAAATTAATACCAAATTTGAAGGAATCTTACCTTAGATTTGTAGAAAAAAATTGGATTACACAAGTTGCTAAGATTCTAATCAACCCAAAAAACCCATTTTTTTGTGAACGAATATTTATGGCTTCTAAGGTTTTCAAAATGCTGAAGAATATCTCAAAAATCGGCCACAACGCCTTTTTATACGAGTTTAAATGGGCCCGCAGGGTCAAAACTTATTTTTGACCTTCCGGACTCATCCGGACTTCATTTTTTGCAAACAAATTATTTAACCCCACTAAATTAAACATTCCAGACACATTGGTGAAGTAGAATTTTCCATACAAAGTCATTTAGGCCACTTGTGGGTCCCACACACATATATTCCAATTTTTTGACTTTTCAACTAATGGGTCAAAATGAGCTCGGGTGTTGTGGGATCCGAACCAAGGGTATACCTACCTTAAAATTGATATAACCTAGCTGCTGGCAAAGTTAAAGTTTGTATCCAAAATTATTTTATTGAAGTTTTCGCTCGGCAGCCATTTGGAATTGACGAAGACTTCAAATTGGAAAAGTGGTTCTAAAAATCAAATGAACCGACAGGTAACCGAACTATCAATCCCAACAAGTCACTAATTAATTTTCAAGGCTATGGAGGAGCTCTATTAGTGAAGATAATTAAGAACATGGCTAATGACCTGAGGGTCATTACATATTCTGATTTTGAACTCGTACGACTTCCCTTGACAATATGATATAATGATTTTAAATGATAGAGGCTGGGATGAAAGGCTACCTATGTATCTCACAAAGGAGAAATCAGGCCATACGTAGTTCAAATAGGCAAGGATAAAACTTTATTTCATTGAAACCTCATTAGGGTTTATCACATCAGAAGGACTTGAAAGAAAACACGACAACAAAAAAGACGAAACTAAATGACTAAGTCTTAGATGGATACGGGCATTCCCATTTCATTCGTCTTCTTCCATATCTTGATATTCTATGGGTGGTATGGAGGAAATTCTAGTTCGTCTCTTCTTGTATCTACCAGGCTCTCCAAATATATCTTAAAAGCGTGCAAGTCTCTAAGTTATGCCCTTCGATCCCTTTATGATAGGGATAAACCTCTCTGAATTTCTTCCAAGACTTAGACATCGTATTAGGCTTCCTTTCCACTAGCTCCAAAATCTTGGCATGGATGAGCTTTGAATAGATTTCATGGTAAGTATCCTCAAACCTCGTGAAGTCATATTTTTAAATCTGCACGTCATTGGTGAGGGACATGCTTGTATCAACCCGATCACAATGAAGAATAGTCTGTGGTCCCCATAAATTATTTATTTGGCCACTGTGGATCATATTGCAAATCCTAGCCTTCAGAGCAAGACACTCATCAGTGGTATGGCTAGATTGATTCGGATGATAATGATACCTCTTATGAGTATTTTTGGGAAAGAGATCAAATCCTTCTATTTGATCGGGTTGGAGGACTCCCATGTCTCTTTGGATTTGATAAACTACTGAGCATGTATGATCTGAGGGCACCGAGAGCATTCTCGGAGGTGAGCTCTGAGGATAATCTTTTCACTTCCCGACCTAATCCTAGTTGGCCAAACAACATCTCCTCTGATCTTACCCCAGTGGTCTTCCCTTATGTTTGAAAGTAGGGCTTTCTTAGACCTTTTCCTTTCCTGCGAGATCAACTGCTTGATTTCAGCAAGTTCCTTGTTAGCTTGATCGTCCCTCTTAATTAGTCTCCTGAACTCCGCTTTTTGCATTTTCTCTACTTGGGCTAACTCCACTATCCGTCTTTTCAATTGTGCATTCCTTGAATGCATGACATATTTTCTTGAAAGAATTATGAAAAAAAAAGCTAACAAAAATGGTTGAGCACTTTCTGAGAAACTTGGGGACCTGGAATATTTTAGGCGGACTTTGGATAGTAAGCATATGCCAAAAGGGTTTTCTAAGACTTTATTGTGGAGTAGATCAATTTACCTTTGATTTAATGACATATACAGCACATAAACAGTTATATCACATAAGACAATTATATCACACAACAATAGAATAATATATAGCGTGTCCTAATTGGGTGACCCTTTTGAGCCAAGGATTGGCCTAGCAAACTTGAAGGAAAAATATGTCTTCTAAACCAATCAATTATCCCCCAAAATCTCCATAGTTATATAGAAAGCCATAAATATTTACAAAAGTTTCATAAGGGGATACAATTTTTAGGGAAAGAGAAATTGACATGGAAAGAACAAAGTCTCGCACCAGGGATTAAAAACTAACTTCTAGATGCTCAACCGTTGGCTTTCGCTCTTTTAACTTTATCCACCTCTTGCCATATGTGATATCTGTTGATGACCAGGTGGCTCCCGCATAATTGTGCTTTATTATCGTAGGTCATATTACCATGCTATCAATTTGAGAAGCCATGTGATCATCTAAATCAAGCAAACACCGTCTTACATCATCAACCTTTTTCCTATCTCGCTTTAACTCTTCTCTCAACTGGTGTATAGTTAAGGCATCCCCCATTTGCATCTGTTGGTGTGCCATTTCACTTCTTTAAAATTTGTCCTGAGGCTAGTGGAGCCAGATTTGGTGTTCTGATTCTACCTCAACGATCTGTGTGGGTACATTTGGATCCGGGACTAATGTTCCATTGAGATTCTCCTTCAACCACTCTTTGTAGGTATCACTAACCTCGGGTTTATACCCGATACGAAAGGAAACTTTTTTCGTCTTTTTTCTCCCCCAAACTCATCTACCATGTACTGTTTGAGTGGGTGTAACACCCCAACTTAGGAGGGAGTCCTATATCGGCAAAACACAGGAGATGTACTGGGTATATAAGTAAGAAAGCCTTAATCTCTAGTAACGCATTTTAAATTCGTGCGAGCCTGGGCTTAAAGTGGACAATATCACTAGTGGGTTGGAGAGTTATAGGGGTGTCTAAAGCCTTGATGGTTTGGGATGCCCATCGCGGCTAGTGCCTTGGGTCGGGTCATGACAAAATGGTATCAGAGCCGCTCCTGTGTCAGCCCTATTGATGTGGGCCAGAGTTTAAACTGAGTGTAGGCGAATCCCAGTAAGGCGGGGCAAACCTCAGTCCTGAGTGTAGGCAAATCCCATTTGGTGGGACAAACCTCAGCGAGGACGCTGAGCCTATAAGGGGGGACTTATGTAACACCCTAACTTAGGAAGAAGTCCCATATAGGCAAAATACAAGAGGGATATTGGGTATATAAGTAAGAAAGTCTTACTCCCTAGTGAGGCGTTTTAAAGCCGTGCGGGCCTGGGCCTAAAACGGATAATATCATTAGTGGGTTGGGGAGTTATAGAGGTATCTCTGGCCTTGATGGTTCAGGATGTCAGTCACGGCCAGTGCCTCGAGTTAGGTCATGACAGTGGAGTTTTACCTTCTCCATACTCAGTGACGAATCTGACCATAAGTTCCATTTGAGGTGTTTCCTACTTGATTTCAAACTGCCTAAGAACCTTGCCAGGGTTATAAGGATGAGTTCCTCTAAGACCTAGAGGTACAAAAAAAGGCCATTCGATTCCTCGAGTGATGTACTTCCTGGGGAAAAGATATCTAACATACCACTGAACGTTGTCCTCTCTAAATTCCCTAAAAACCTTGAACCAAAATTTTGGAGATTCTATCCTCCTAAACTTGTGTAAGGACAACTAAATGTCATGCGATGATAAAAGATCTACCCTTGTTCGAGGGTTCGACTACTCTACTCTAGGATTTTTCAATAAATGCTTCATCTTCAACCATTGCAAGATAAGATTGCACCCTTGGAAGAAATGATGGCTACCTTGACACTTTCCCAAAGCCCTATATCTTTCGGCGACAATCATGGGAGCTAAAGTGTGGAATACTTTAGTAGTTTTGTAATCTACTCCGTAAAATATGGAGTGCGTCACCATAATGACTCTTGGATGAATGGAGTTGTTCTCCCCTTGTGGGAACACCATAGTTCCAAGCAAGCCCACTGCGAAAGCAAATTCTCTTTTCTTCCTCAATTTTGACTTTGATTTAAATTTGTGTCCAAACTTCTCAAAAACGTTATACTTTCCAAACCGATGATACAAATCACAAAAAGGTATGTTATCTCCATCATATTCCCCTAACCAGGTATCATCGTTGATTTCAAAGGCATTCTTGATCTCTTGATGGTTCCATACAATAGGGACTAGAGTACTTTTGTCGGGTGCGCTCCTTCTTCTCCTATACATATTGATGTTCTTATAACAAGTCATTACTTCTTCAATAGTGGGGGTCAATTTAACTTTCCCAAAACAAAACACTATGTTGTCATTATCCCAAAATATTGCTAGCATATGGATCATTTCAGGCCAAGCGTCCATCTCTATAAGCAAAGGTAAATGCCCGATATGTGTACTAACAATCTCTTTGTCTTTTCCACCCATATGAGTCCACCATACTTTTAGGCAGTTATCAGGTTCGGTAACCATCTTGAATTTTCTACAAGGTATGATTGAGCCATTCCTACACGAAAGAAAACAAAAGTAAGCCTTCTCCTACCCCAAAGGGTAATTGACTGGATTAAACAGATATATATTTTTTTCAACACATAAACATAATTTGTCTGTAATTGGCTCGAGGCCAATAGACACAGGACAGGTTTTCTGATAGGCCCAATACTCTCTCGGGTACTAGGTTGTCCTAGGATCATGCCTAAAAGAGGGTTTTGGTTTCACTCCATCCTAGGTGTTTAGAGTGGGCTTTTACCAGGTTCCCAAGCCAACGACTTAGGTTTGAAAATACGAATAGTCATCGGACACCTAACGTGCCAATAAATTATCATATTTTACGTTAGATTTGGAATTGAACAATAGGGGCCGGGACTTCCATGAAATCCCAAACAATTTATACATTTCGAATGCGGAAGTATGACATGAAATGCAATAATTTAAACTTTGTGAAAATTTAAACACATAAGCAAACAAACAATTTAAATATTACAACCCGAATAGTTAGTCAAAGAAGTTCATCCAAATACTTGGTTAGCACCTAGATAGATCCCTAGAAGAGTCGTCATTTCTATTTTATCCCTTTTTAAATTTAATTTTAAAGAAAATGGTTTTGACCCTTTTAAACTATTTCGAAAGATTCAAGAAAATTTTGAAATAATTTTGACAAAATTTATAGAGTCACAACTTGATTTCTATAGAAAAATATCAAGAAAAAGAACTTAAAGAAATTTCAAAGATTTAAAAACAGAATAAATTTTTGAAATTAGAGAAACTGAGTAATGATTCAATTAACGCTCTAAGAAGATTTTTACGGGACTTAGGAGCGTCCATTTTAAAACGGTTTATCAAAAGACCATTTTTTGGACTAACTTAAAAAAGGTGACTAATTTTGCAAAAGGGTTATTTACATATTTTAAATTGGCATTTATTTATTCAAACGAGGAATATGCTACTTGAATTAGAAAAAGTTGCGACATATTCTACTTAATCCGATACTAATTTTGAGGAAAATTATAAAATATTCCGCTTAATTTGAGAAAAATTATAAATATCTTACTTGAGAAATACCTTACTTAATTCATAATAATCACAAGAAGTTGGTATTTGAGAAAAAAAAAAGTCAAAGAGTATGTTAATTGATAGATATCTATTTAATTTGTAATTATTTATAGAGAAATTATGAAATATCTAATTGAATTTTAAAAGAAACCTAAGAAACCTATCTATACTAGATTGCACATTTGAACTTAAAGAGGAAATAAGCATATTTTTTATGGAAAATGAGAATTATATTATTATTATTATTATTATTATTATTATTATTATTATTATTATTATTATTATTATTATTATTATTATTATTATTATTATTCATTATTATTATAAAAGGTCAATTTGTTCTAAATAACATATTTGAAAAATGTTAAAGGAATATCATGTTAAAAGTATTTAATCAATTATGAAAAATTAGAATTTGAGCGAAAAAGTAATTTTTCTTGGTTTGAAGGAAATTATTTTAACCCAAACAAGCTATTAGTCATATGAGTAAGACAAATGCCATTTTAAATAACATACTTAACAATTTTCCTTTAAGATTATTTTTAGGAATGGAAATCGAAAGAACCACTTTAATTCATTTAGACGAGATACATTAGGTGAGAGAATTACGAATTGACTAAAATCTGTGATAAAATAAAATAGTAACGCCTTAGGGGATTATCTAGATTAATTAGTTAGAATGCTCAAGTAAATACAAATAAGTAAGTGGAAATAAAGAAAGAGTTAATTGGGCCCTTTTGCCCATTAATGGGCTGCCCAGCTTTTGGGCCTAAACTCCATGGATTTTCAATCCATTTTCCATGTATATCAGCTGTATACTACAGCCATTTTTCTCCACGTTTTTGTGTATAAATACTATATATCATTATATAAATCTTCGTATACTTGCTTCCCATTTTCATTACGCATAATATATGGGCATATACCAGCCAATTTTGACCTGTACAGCCCATATACGTGGCATATATCAGTGTATACCAGCAGCTATTTTTTTTTTGCACATTAATCCACTTTTTGACTTGAATCATTGGGCTTTGCCCGAAGTGATGCAAGGATTGGATTACTTTGGACTCGGTGAGGGGTTTCATGCAAAAGAAAAAAAAAAGAGATCTAGATTAGTAAAAATAAGAAAAGAGAGAAAAAAAAGGAACATCACTTTGATTGATAGACATTTGACAACATCATCTTGCAATTTCAGAAATTAACACACAAAAAAAAAGACGCAATCAAATGATAACCGATCCTAATAGGAAGGAGCGCAAGAATGGTTTAATGGAGAACTTCATATATCAATAATCCTGTATGCAACATTAGGCTCCCATATACAATATTAAGCCACAACTTTTACAACAACTTTAAATTCTAGTTTGATGAAAACATAGAGCAATAATTCCATATACCACATTAAGCTCCCATATACAACATTAAGCCACAACTTTTAAACCAACTTTAAAAAACTTCATCAAGCAATAATTCCATATACAACATTAATCTCATATATACAACATTAAGCCACAATTTTTTAAGCAACTTTAAACAACTTCATCTAGCAATAATCCTATATACAACATTAAGCTCTCATATACTACATTAAGCCACAACTTTTAAATAACTTTTTTAGTTTGATGAAAACATAGAGTCCTTCATGTATTAATGATCCCATATACCACATTAAGCCACATTGAAGCAAATGCGTGCTTTCCATGAGATCAAACTCAAAGAAAATGTCCAACTTGAATTCCAACACATACATAAGGAAAACAAATTATCAAAACAAAGTAAAGAGAGAGTATTACCTATTTTTGGGCAGCGGTACAGGGATGACGAGCTTTTAGTCGAACAAAATTCCACCAAAATTTAAATTGCTTTCACTGAAACTTCGACCTCGACCTGCCGGAGATTCAATTTTTCGTCGGATTGATTTTTTTGATAGAGTTTCTTATTTGAAGATTTTGGGTACGTAAGATTAAGTTCACGTACCCCCAAAATCTTCAAATTTTTTCCCAAAATTCCCCCTTTATCCTTTTAACCCTTACTATCTATTTATAAGGAAAATTTAGGGAAAGATTAGGGTTTTCGGATTTGAAAAATGGATTTGAGCTGATTTTTGAGAGATTTTTGAATTTCATAGTGAGACAAAAATAATTAATCGTCTTTGTACTTCGAAATCAGTAGAAAAGATGAGGAAAAGACACATTGGTTGTGTTGGTCAAAGGGGTAAATTAATTTTTGCCGAAATTGGTGAATCTCAAATTGAAAAAGATGAAAGTTTTTTACTTTTGGCCATAGATGGTTCTACCGAGAGAGTAAGATGGTAAATAGGGCCATCCGGGATTTTATTGTTGGTGATGAAATCGGGTTGGCAGAAGCTATTGTCGTTTAGGGGCGGGTTGCTGCAGTGTCAGCTCGCCGTTTTTGGGTCAATATCGCTGGGTTGTTGTATTGTACATTATTGGGAATTGTACACAACTTTTTACTGTTGTGGATGTTATTTTGATATTGTTGTCGGTTGTTTTGTTGTTTGAAGAAGAAAAGCAAATAATGGGTCGGGTCAGCAAATTTGGGCCTGTTGGGGCGGCAGTTTGGTGGGCTGCTTGGTTATTGAATTGGGCTGAAGGCGTTGTTGTTGTTTGTGGGCTGGTAAAGAAGGGAGTTTGGGTAGATTTAGGATTTAATAAAATAGCCTAAATTAAATTAAAACTTAGGTCGAGTGTATTTAAATTCTAATCAAATTGAATATCAATTAGCCAATTGCAATTGTGACCAATTTTGAATTCAATTGAGGTCAAATTTAATAAATTGATCAAATTTAATTAAAATTTGAAATGAATTAACAATTATTTTAATCTCGAGCTTCTTGATTTAATAAAATTAAAAATTATTTTCAACTAAATTAATTTTTTTTAAAAAATTATATTTTAATTAAAATTTTAACCATTTGAATTAATCTTCAAGACAATCCTTGATTAAAATCTAAATATTTGTAAAATAATTAATTAAGTAACAAAATTATATGATTTCGTGTATACGAATACGAAAACGTATAATCTCTACTTAAAATGACAAAATTACCGAGTTAAATAATTTGAAAAATTTGTATCCGATAAAATAAATGTTGTAATTTTATTTAAAATCGAAGAAACTCAAAATTTAACTTAGTTGGGGAGGGCCAAAATGAGGTGTCAACAAGAGCAACAAAAAATATTAATGATTTTTTTTACTTTTCCTATTTCTTTAATTATAAAATAAGAATTATATTTGAATTGGGGTACTAATCATACTAAATACCAGAAAGTCACAATAGGAAGCAACTTCTCGTGGGTATGTTCAATCTATCAAGCAGCTCATAATACTTCGTATTTTTGAGTGTTAAAAGATTCTGCTAGCCAAACTTTTCTAGCCAAGACTTTTGGACTATAAGTGTGTGTGTGTTTTCTTTCAAAGTGCATGATGCTTCTTGTTATGATCCTAAATCAAATCATAACAAAATTGCAGTAACTAAAT
>NC_061121.1:29906111-30111649 GCF_002878395.1 Capsicum annuum | reverse complement strand
TTTGATCGACTATTATTGAGATCATAACACTTCTAAGTATTCTTCTCACTTTTACTTTGTAGTATATCTTTATTAATTTGGTAAGATTACGTGAATAGAAGTCTTATTGAAACATAGCCTCGTGAGTCGGTGTGAATAGAAATTTTACAAAAAAAATAATTTTCTTTTATTTTACAAGTACTTTACTTCTTTCTATTCAATCCCATCCAACTCAAAATCTCCTCTAAACAATCTCAAATTTTATATTTGAGCTTCTCTTAATTTTTTAGTGTTTTGGTATATAATTTGCTCAAAATAATTTACATTTGCGGCTCGTCAAATTTTTAAACCAAGCTTTAAAATTTTGATGACCGATTGATCATGAAAGAAGAAAGAAGACTGAAAGTACCAAAGAAAAAAGTAATAAGAAGAAGAAGAAAGAAAAAGGAATAAGAAGCCATTAACGACTGAAGTAGAAGGAAGAAGAAGAAGAAGTAATAGGGCCAAATGACCATTTCTTGTAATTTTAATAAGGTGGGCTAATTTCTTTGTAAATATTATGCTCGAGCGGCTATATTCCATAATTATCCCAATTTTATAAGTCACGCTATTTAGAACCAAATTTTGTAATATATAGTGAGATTTTATTTTATTTTTTAAAATATAACAAATACATTGTATTTGTGCGCGGTTAATATCTACTCCTAATTGAAATAGCTTGAATATAATTTTTTTTATTTTAATTATACATGTATGTATGTATTTTAAAAATAGAATATGAATGTATGCTATATGTATGTGAAGATCAAAATTGTAAATGTGATTAATATGATCCAATGTATGTGTTCTCAAACTATATATACAGGCCAACTGTATGTGAAAAATATGTGAAGTGTATGGAGGAATCAACACCTAAAAATATATGTCGTATGTATGTCATGAGCATTTTTCAAGTATTTGTTATCGTGTTTATTGCGAAAGCACTCACTGCTAGGATTTTTAAAACACGAATACATGTATTTTAATATTTGTGATATAACGTCATTTTTATCATCTTAGAGGTGTTTTCTTTAATTTCTTACTGCTATTCTTGCTTTTTTATAATTTTATTTTTCTAGATTAATTTGTCTTGAGCCGGGGACGTATCGAAAACAATCTCTTACCTCACTGCTGAGGTAGTGGTATGGACTGCGTACACTCTGCTCTCTCCAAACCCCACTTCGTGGGAATACATTGGGTATATTGTTGTTTACACTCTACTTCAATTTAGCTTTGAAGTTTGTCAAATTGACTTTTGTAACGTAAAATGTGACAAGTAAAAAACAAATGAAGTAAGAAACAGTCAAAACAAATATGACATTAATAGTGATGTTACAATACAATACTATAGTGTCAACCATCCAAACGAAGTGTAAGGGAGTAATCAATATTCAGTCCATTATTTCCATCTTGAGGAAATAGGCTGTGTCATCTAGCGAACAAAAAATAACATAAACATACAACTTAACTTGTCATATTTACACAACTTTCCACCTTTACAAAGTAATTACAAAAATTCTCAAAAGCACTTTCTCCCTCTACAAATTTGATACATAGCACAACCAACCCTTTTTTCGGTAGTGAGCTATAAATGAGGCTGAAATAATGGCATGCAGGTTTTACCAAATTTAGAAGATTTTGAATTGAAGTCATCTTCTTCTCCACTACAAGTTTCTATTGTTTTTCAATCTCATCTAAACTTCTTCTCCAAATCATTAAAAAGGTTAGCTTATTTTTAATTTTTTTTAATTTCAGTACATCTTAAATTTACTATTCTTAAACATATTTTAGTCAGTTAATGGAATCATCATCATCATTTAGTCTTGGTATAATCCAATTAGATGAGCAAACTTCAATGGAGGAACTAGATGTCGAAAAAGCAATACATACTTTAGATGAAAATAATCCACCAAAATATTTTATTCTGAGCTATTTTGATTCAAACAATAAATATTTTTGTGAAATAGATTCAATCATCGCTATAATCCTTAGATGATGACAAAGTTAAGGGAGAAATTGGATACAAAGTCAATAAAATCAATGATGACATCTTTAATAACAAAAGTTAAAGAAAATACATCATGATAGACTCTACTAAAGTGATGTCTCCCAAATTACACCCCCAGAAGCAGTCGCTGATCAAATATGGAACCCAATGAGGTTGGGATCGATCCCACAGGAAATAGGATAAGATTCAAATAAGTATTTTTCTAAGCAACTGGTAAACAAGTAAAAGAGAGGGTTTGTGAAACAAAGTATCATTAGTAACGAACGTTGATTTGTTGGATTTGTAATCAGTAAGAGAAAGGCACTAGGATGGTGTTTCTCATAACATCATAGTTCCATAGGTTTTCCGTACTCTAAAGATCTCTTATAGTATACGACATGCAGAATCGATAGCTTATGTATAATTTAACCAACTATGTTACGCCCTTCTCGATGACTATCCTCAAGCACAAAGATTAATGTGTCATGAGTATTTCATTATTGACCCCTATTTGTGATCCCAATATTGTCTATCCCATTTACCGGCTCAAGGCTAATTCAATAAAAATAACTCCAAGTCTTATTGTTGATTCATTATTCTGATCTCAGGCTATCCACGCTATAGTCCAAGTTAAAGATCGAACAAATCTCAACGTGTGCACTTGGTGAGAAGCACTCAAATCAGAAGAAACAACAATACATGCCTAAATACCCTTTGAGAATAACCTTGTACTTTTACCACCACTTCGTTAATCCATCATGGTTTTCACAACTCTAATTGTGGTGTTTAGGTACTCATAATTCTAGGAACACAAGAAGAATTTTGATAAGAAAGCATAAGCATGCACATACTATAAGATGAAAAACTCTAAAATCTCATTTTGAATTAAAAACCTTAAAAATTGATATTTATGATTGCAAGACCAAGAATATAACTTAGAACCTTACAATAATCCCATAGAGAGTAAAATGATCATAAAAACCAGTAGGAGTATTTATAGATAAAAGAAATCTTATCCTAAATTGCATAAGAGAAATAGGTCGGCAAGTTCATACGACTTGTAGACTGGAGTCGTGGATCAGTCTATGGGTCGTAGGTCCCTCTCATGGAAATCAGACATTATTTCACTTCTCAACATTTGGTTTATGATCTGTAGGCCAGGTTCATGAGTTGTAGGCCTCTTCTATAGGAATTAGACTTGTCACCACTTGCAGCTTTTTATTTACAACTTAGTTCCACTAATCGTGGATCAAGTCCATGAATTATGGGTTATGCCCATAGAACTCGGTCCTTTTATTTATTCTTAAAACCTTCTTCAAGAATTTCTTTCACGGGTCTTGGGTCTAGTTCATGAGTCGTTGACCATGCCTGTGGATGTCAGACTTCTTGCTTACTTGGTAAATTTTGATCCTTACTCCTTTGTGTTGCCTCCGAACCTTATTCTCTTGCACAACATCACAAAAACACATCATACCCACAAGAAATACCTAAGTTTTTTTATATTTTCTCATTTTAAGCATCAAAAGTGCTATGACGCCATGACACGTCAACACCCTCAACTTAGAATATTTGTGTCCCCAGGCAAATAAAACACAATAAACACAAAGATGCTTAACTAAGACCTAAGGGATCTATGACAGTCAATTCATTCAATTTAGTACAAAATTTCAACCCCTTCCTTATCAAAAATTCAAAATCCATATGTATACATGCAACATATTACCATGACACAATAAACACATTACCATGACACAATAAGGATCAAGCGATGGCATTACAAACAAACAACCAAGCATATACACAAATAACATTACCCAAACAAATCGTAGCTAACAATACAACTATGTACTCTTATAGGAAAGAAGTCTTATACACTCATACTATAACGATGAATATCACATAGGGATTGCATCAAAGTACTCACCCTCAAAAGAAGTTCAAACAGTATGCGTATAATACCATAAGCTTGCCCTTATTTTATAAGTTTTAGTTTTTTGAATAGTTGGACTAGGATCACCATAGGACTTATATCAAATTGTAACGTAGGCTTAAGGATGGGTATGGTAAATATGGGTAAAGTGACTTAACCCTCATTGACACTACACTTAGTTTTGGCTCTACTTTTTAACCTTGGTCATTTTATTCTCCCTTACTCTATCATTTATTTTTCAGATTTTGGGTGTTGTTTTTGCTTTACACTTTCTATTTTTTACACCACACCCAAATCTATTTTCTCTTATTTTACTAACTCATTTGTTATACCCGCACATCTTACACACCTCTATGATAACCACCCTCAACTTAGGTGATTTAACTGAGTTGAGGTACACAATATCTAAGGAGGGATCAAGGACAAAACGGGTTTATTATAAGTAGAAATGGGAAGGTGAATGGGCTAATAAAGGAAATATTCAATTCAAGCTCACATTCGGGATCAAGAGATACTTATTTTATTTGGTCAGGCATTTAGGATAGAATTAGACTTATTCAATAATAGCCTATGATTCTTTCCCAACTAACTATCCTACAACCTAGGCAAGACTAACCGGATAAGTTTTGGATCGACACACAAAATGAACTAGGCAAACAACCTCATACCCACATAGCACAAGGTTACACCATCAACTTCTACCTTTGTAATTCATGCATTACTAAGCTATGGTTATTTTGACTATAATACTAATGCCATAACAAAATCCAAACATGGTCACAATTTCATACAATCATAACAAACAATTTAAAATAAAATTTTAGAAGGGGTATCCTTAAAACATAAAAAATTAATTAAGCATCAAAACTCAATACCAAAAACTTGACTGCACCATGATTTCCTATTTTTAAACATAACAACACATAACACTAATAAAACATAAATAACATTCTAAATATGTCGGATCTAATATGATAAAATATAAAAGGGAAACGAAATATGACAAAGTGGTATACCCTCACCCTAACTTAGATATGATACATTATCCTTAGTGCATAACCATGAAAATAATAGCAACAAAGGATTAAAGATATACTTGTGGTACTTATGGCACTGGATATGGACTCGCCCATATATGAAGTGTTAAGGGGCACATCAGGCTCAGAGCCAGGTGGTGGTGGCGGGCGACTGGATGAATCTCCTAACTTTTATTGTTCATATACAATTTGGTCAACATAATAATCTATCTTAATGCTTTAGACATCTTCTTAAAATCCCTCTCTAACTCATCAGAACTCACTCTCTGCTCTGTGGGGCATCGTGTCCTCTTGCCCCTAGCAATGGAGAACTAGTCATTATTAAACAAATAAAACACCAAAGCGAGTGTTGTAGGGTATTATAATAGGGGATATGGCAGGAGTGTGGTTGGATTTTAAAGCTCGAACCTCTATCCTAAATGTAGCCACCTCTCTCTCGAACTGGATAAATCTTTAACCTGGCCTCGCATAATCTATCACCCATCTTAATCTTAAAAATGTCAATCCTTTCATAAAGATCTTGCATAAACTGTTCCATCACGGTTATCACTTGAACCTCTACTCGTTCCTCAAAGGTCTCAATAAAAGTCCAAACCTATAGCTTAATCTGGGTATCAGTGTGTGTCTACCGCTTAACCAGCTCAGTCAGTCTTTCAACCAACTATTACAGGAACTCATACGACACTATAACCTAGTTGAGAAAGGTTCACAATGGGTACAATTGAAGTAGATGGTAGAACTATAGTGCCTTCTACCCTCTCACTACCCATGGAGTTGTGCTTTTAGTAAGCTGACTCTCTCTCTCTCTCTCACCACCTAGTGTTAGAATATCTACTTGCTCAATCATATCAAAAGGACCCTCAAATAAGGCCGATGTTGATGAAGTAGAAGGTTTATTTCTCTAAGAAACTTGGTTGGTGTCATCTCGAACATCCACCATATAGGTTACATCAACTGTATGATCAACACCTGATAATACTATTACACTTACTGCATCACAAATATTCTAAATTAGGCATGGGAATGGGATAACGAGACCTCTTGTAATACCCTATATTTCTCTAGAAGGATCTAAGTCCCAATGTATGAGTATTCACATATGAAATTTTCAAAACAGTCATTATTCTTCAGTTTAGAGCCTTCCATTGTGTAGGAAATTTAACTAACTTTCCAACGATATAAAATTTGCCTAAATTCGATAACCGGGTAAGAGGTTATGGGAGGTTATGGCGATTTTAAGTTTTAGTTGTTAAACACCATCATTTTATCCCTTAGCGCATCACGAAGCCAACATAAATGATGATTGTCAATTTTCAGTGAAGCTTCATAAAACCAGCATGTCACACCATCATCCAAAATCCAAATTATCCTTTTCCAGTGTCTTGTCCCGATCATGGCGCATCGCGCCAAGGGTGAATTTCAGAATCAAAAAGGCACTGTGATTTCTCTGCATCACGCTAAGCCCTCAGTTCCCAGTTGTCCCATTCCAGTGATACGACACGATAGCACCGCGTTATGCCAGCTCACAAAATCGGGAATATTTCAGTAATTCTGAGTTTTAAATCTGAGGGCACTATAGTCTTTTTCCCCTCACCCCAGTAAGCCTTTAACACAAAATTCAACCTAATTTACCCATTATTTCATTATTTTAATAACTTTTCTCCCAAATTAAGAATCTTTCTCTCCCAAATCAAGAACCCTAGCTTCCCAATTTCAAGGCTAATCCTCAATAACTCACCAATAACTTCAAAAAATTCATCCAATAAGGTATGTTAGATATTCATACATAGATCCTTTCATCCATGGAGTCCAAGAAACCCTTTTTAAATTATAAAATTATGATCTTTTCAAGTTATTATGTGTTAAATTGTGATTTCACCCATGAATCTCCATGAACTATGATTTTATACCATGTTACCATGTAATTATTGTTATTATTCAATCCTCCATGTTTTGATATTATTATTTATTGAACAAAACCATAATTTAACTTTATTATGTCGGATTCATGCTATTTCTATATGTTTTAGAACATTCCTATGGTGGTTTTGAACCATGAACTACAAGTGTTTGATAAAATGCCTACAAGAGTGATTGATTTAGTAAAAACCTTCACGATTTATCCCCTAAGTTTTATTGTCTTTTCAATATTGTTGTTTTGAGTTCTGGGGGTATTGAATACCCAACAACCATAGCTGTTTATTTAGTCTAGTTTCATTATATTATAGAATAGTCTTCAGATTATACTATAAGCATTATCAGAATAGTCAGATATCAATCATTAGACTCAGAACCATTTAGTATCTCAGTGTTGTTCAGTTGGGAGTAATATTTAGCACCGAGGGAGTGCAGAGATGATGGCTTCCCCGTCAGATAGGCAGAGTCGTTAGTAGAAGCCCCTATACTCCAGACCTACGTAGACAGCTTAGGATATAAGTAGTCACCTGTCAGATTAGGCTAGACTATCTCATAGGGGTCACTCGTTAATTCAGGCTTGACACTCTTAGTTCTTTGGAAATTATATCAGTTTAGTGGATCCACATAGCCAGTGTTAGTACCTTTGGCATAATATTAACACCCATCCAACTGGGGTTATAGGTTGGACTCCGATTATCTTAGATTGGGGAATATCGGTTAGATGATACCTCCCAAAGTCTCAGATACAGTTTCATTCATAGTCTATGTTCAGTTATTCAGTTTTAGTGTTGTTAGGCCAAAGCATACAGATGTCAATCATTTCAGTATTTTAGTTTTTAGATTTTAATTAGTTCATGTTATATGCTTGGTCATGCATCCTCAAGGTCTAAAGATTTTCATGTATTTTTAGAATTTCCAGACTCTGATGCATATATAGTATTCAATGTTTTACATGTATATTCAGATAGTTTATTACTCTTATTCATGAAACCTTACATGCCAGCCTACCTCATTTAGCATACCAGTATATTCAAAGTACTGATCGCATACCTTTATTTTGTGCTATGATGTCTCATATCATAGGTGCTGATGCTCAGTTCCTGAATTTCACCTAGATTCTCAGATTATCAACAACACAGTAGCAGTGGTGAGTCCTCATCATTCGAGGATATATTATTGTACTTCATGTCTTTATTTTAGTAGTTAGCAGAGTTAGTTGGGGCCTGTCGCATCAACTCACAGTATTTAGTTTTGAGGTTTTTCATACACTACAGTTAGCTATTCAGATTATTTATATTATTCAGATTTCAACATTATGCCAGATTCATAATTGAGTAGTCATTTCATTGTTAAAACCTTATGGAATTTCAGTTATTTTTCCACATTCATGATTATATTATCTAGTGCTCACAGCAAGTACCATCTCATGGGTTATCTTATGGTTACTTGGGACTGTAAGCACCGTGTGACAACTAAGGAGTAGTCCCGGGTCATTACAAATTTGGTATCAGAGCCTAAGGTTTTAAAGTATCCTAGAAATTCTGAAAGCCGCATCGAGTAGAGTCTAGTGCATGGGTGTGTAGTGTGCAAAACTTATGGATGAGAGGCTACAAGGCGTTTAGGAAAAGTTTCCCTTCTTTTAGTATTTATGTCGTACGATTAAGCATGAGCTCAAGTTAAACTCTTAGTCTAATCCATTTCCTTATTCTGTTTATAGAACATGCCTCCCAAGAAGAATGGAAGCAGAACAGATACTCAGCCAGCCCCTCATCCCATCCAGGCAGATCTTCTGGATGAGCACGCCTCTCACGCAAAATTTAGGGTTGTATTTACAATACTAGAAAACTCTATAGCTGCATAAAATGAATGACCAATAGTTGTTTTGGACAACCCAGTGTCCAATAGTGGTGCAACTAGGATTTGGGACTTTACCCGGATGAATCCTCCTTCCTTCATAGGGTCCAAGTCTGAAAAGAATCCTTATAAATTCTTAGATATGATTCAATAGGTAACAGATTCTTTGGGGGTGACGTCTAGTACTAGTGCCGAGTTGGCTGCATATCAATTGTAGGATGTAGCCCATACTTGGTTTAAGCTGTGGAAAGTTAATAGAGGTGTTGATGCAGGGCCTATAGAATAGGAAGATTTTGCCATGGCTTTCCTAGATAGATTCTTTCTATTAGAGTTGAGGGAAGCCAAGGTGTTAGAGTTTATTAATTTGAGTCAAGGAAGCATGAGTGTAAGGGAGTATTCTCTCAAGTTCACTCAGTTAGCTAGATATGCCCCTTAAATAGTAGCTGATAACGGGTCCAAGATGAGCAAATTTGTCTGGAGTGTCTGATAGTGTGGTCAAAAAGTGTAGGAACACAATGTTGATTAGTGAAATTGACTTGTCTAGGCTGATGGTCCATGCTTAATAGATATAGGAGCAAAATATTAAAGAGGGAGAGAGAGGAAATAAGAGGGCCAGGATGAGTAGTTTTAATTTCAGTTAGCCAAAGTAAGAGGATGGTAATCATCTTTTATTTTATCTGAGGTCTTCAGCCCCAACACCCTTTTCTGCCAGTGCCTCATCACTCAAATTCAAAAATAACAATAGGGATAGGGCACCAGGCTCTAAGTCCAAGGTTAGTGTTAGCAATGCTCATACTAATCCTTTATGTTAGAAGTATGGCGGAAACTATCAGAGTGAGTGTAGAGTAGGTAGTGATATGTGCTTCGGGTGTGGCCAGCCTGGCCATCGAATTTAGAAGTGTCGAGTAGTTGCTCAAAAAGTTAGGGATACATGCCAACAGGGCTAGTCCCATCAGTCGCTAGTTCCATTCGATCGCCCAACTCAGCAGGGTTCCACTTCTAGTGCTACCAGTGGTCAGTGTCCGAACAGATTATATGATCTTCAGTCTCTCCAAGATCAAGAAAATTCTCCTGACGTAGTTACTGGTACGTTTCAAGTCTTTCACTTACATGTTTATGCTTTACTAGACCCTGAATCTTCTCTATCTTTTGTAAATCCATATATAGCTGTCAATTTTGGAGTTAGTCCCGAAACTCTAGCGAGCCCTTTTCAGTGTCTACCTAGTAGGTGTTTCCATTATAGCCAGGTAGGTATACAAGAACTGTCCGGTCACAATATCTCAAAAAGTTACCTCTGTTAATCTCGTGGAGTTAGACATGACAGATTTTGACAACATTCTCGGCATCGATTGGCTCTATTCATACTATGATCAGTCGATTATAGAAATAGAATAGTTCATTTTCAGTTTCAAAATGAACCAGTCCTTGAATAGAAGGGTAGTACTATAGCTCATAGGGTCAGTTGATTTCATACCTTAGAGCAAGAAAGTTGATATCCAAGGGGTGTGTCTACCATCTTGTGCGAGTTAAAGACTCTAAATCAGAAACTCATACTTTTGAGTCAGTCCTAATAGTAAATGAATTCTCAGATATATTTACTGAAGATCTTCCCAGAGTTTCTCCTGAAAGGGAAATAGACTTCGGAATTGATCTTCTTCTAGGTACTCAGCACATATCTATTCCGCCATACAAAATGGCTCCAGCTGAACTCAAAGAGTTAAAAGAATAGTTAAAAGATCTCCTTGATAAGGGATTTGTCAGACCCAGCATCTCCCCGTGGGGTGCACCTGTCCTATTCATGCGTTAGAAAATGGTTCTCTCAGAATGTGTATTGACTATCGTCAGTTGAACAAGGTCACAGTCAAGAATAAATACCCACTTCCTAGAATTAGTGACTTGTTTGATCAACTTCAGGGTGCCAGTTACTTTTCCAAGATAGACCTCAGATCAGGATATCATCAACTTAGAGTCAGAGAACGTGACATTCTAAAAATAGCTTTCTGAACTCGGTATGGTTACTTCCAATTTCTAGTCATGTCCTTTGGTCTCATGAATGCCTCGGCAGCCTTTATGGACTTAATGAACTGAATGTTCAAGCAGTACTTAGACATGTTCATCATAGTCTTTATTGATGACATTCATGTTTATTCTCGTAGCAAAAACTGTCATGCAGACCACCTAAGAATAGTACTTCAGACTCTTAGAGCTCACCAGTTGTTTGCTAAATTCAGTAAGTGTGAATTCTGGCTAAGATCAGTAGCTTTCCTTTGCCATATCATTTCTGGCGATGATGTTAAAGTTGATCCTCAAAAGATCAAGGTGGTGAGAAACTATCCTAGACCTATCTCTCCATTAGAAATCAGGAGTTTCTTGAGTTTAGATGGCTATTACTATCAATTTATTGAAGAATTTTCTTCTATTACATCCCCTATATCTAGATTGACTCAAAAGAAAGTCAAGTTTCAGTGGTCATATTTCTACGAGAAGAGTTTTCAGGAGTTGATGACTCGACTCACCTCAGCCCCAGTTCTTACTCTACCAGATGGTTCTAATGGGTTTGTAGTGTACTATGATGTATCCAGAGTAGGTTTGGGTAGTTTTCTCATAGAAAGAGGTAAGGTCATAGTCTACGCCTCCACACAGATTAAGACTCATGAGAAGAATAATCCGACTTATGTTCTTGAGCTGGCAACAATAGTATTTGCCTTAAATATTTTGAGAAATTAATTGTATGGGGTGCACGTTGATGTGTTCACTGACCATAAGATCCTACAGTGTGTGTTCTCTAAGAAAGATTTGAATTTTCATCAGAGAAGATGGTTAGAGTTATTAAAGGATTATGATATGAGTGTTGTGTATCATCCAGGCAAGGATAATGTAGTGGCTGATGCTCCCAGTAGATTGTCTATGGGTAGTATTGCTCATGTTGAGGATGGTAAGAAAAATTTAGCTCAGGAAGTTCATCATCTTTCCTGACTAGGTGACCACTTAGTTGACTCAGCAAAGGGTAGTATGTGGGTGCAGAGTAGCTCAGAATCATCTTTAGTTTCTGAGGTGAAGGAAAAGCAGGATAGAGATCCCAGTTTAGTTAAGTTAAAGGAATCGGTCAAAGATTAGAAAGTGGAGGTTTTCTCTTAAGGGGGAGATGGTGTATTGCGCTAGCAGGGTAGATTATGTGTGCCTGGTGTAGGTGATTTGAGGCAACAAATTCTTTCAAAAGCGCATGGTGCGTGTTACTCTATTCATCCAGGGGCCACTAAGATGTTCCGCGAATTGTGGAAGATCTATTGGTGGGGTAGGATAACGAGAAATATTGAAGAGTTTGTATCTAAGTTTTCTACTTGTCAGCAAGTTATGGTTGAGCACCAGAAGCCTAGTGGGTCCATACAGGAGTTCAGTATTCCTATGTGGAAATAGGAGGAAGTGAACATAGATTTTGTGAAAGGTTTGCCTCGTACCCGTCATCAGCATGATTTTATTTGTGTTATCGTAGACAGGATGACCAAATCAGTTCATTTTTGGCCAGTCTTTACCTCTTATTTAGTCGAGCACTATGCCAATTTCTATCTCAGAGAGTTGGTTAGGTTACACGGCATTCCCTTATCTATCATCTCAGATAGAGGTACCAGTTTACCTCTTACTTCTGAAAAGTGTTCCAAAAGGGTCTTGGTACCCAAGTCCACCTCAATACAACTTTTCACCCTCAGACTGATGGTCAAGTAGAAAGGACCATTCAGACTCTTGAGGATATGCTGAGAGCATGTGCTGTTGATTTTAAAGGTAGTTGGGATAACCACTTGCCTTTGATTGAGTCCGCATACAATAACAGCTATCATTCCAGTATCCGTATGGCTCTATTTGAGTCTTTCTATGGTAGGAGACGTAGATCTCTAATTTGTTGGTTTGAAGTAGGTGAGGCCATAGTAGTAGGTCCTGACTTGATGTTTGATGTGCTATAGAAGGTTCAGTTGATTCGAGAAAGGCTTAGGGCTGCCCAGAGCCGACAAAAATCGTATCCAAATGTGAGGATAAAGGACCTTAAGTTTGAGGTGGATGATCTTATGTACGTGAAAATATCTCCCATGAAAGGTGTGAAGAGATTCGACAAGAAAGGTAAACTCAGTCCCCAATATGTGCCCTTTAGAATTCTGAGTCGTTTTTGAAAGGTAGTTTATGATCTTGACTTGCCTTCAGATTTAGCCTCAGTACACCTAGTGTTCCGTGTCTCATTGTTAAAAATGCGTATTGGTGATCTAGTGGTAGTTGTTCCCTAAGAAAGTGTAGATATTAAAAATAGTCGTTCCTATGAGGAAGTTCCAATCAAAATTCTTGATCATCAAGTTCATAGATTAACGAAGAAAGAATTTCCACTAGTCAAAGTTCTTTGGCTGAATCAGTCCGTTGAGGGAGCCACTTGAGAAGCAGAAGCAGATATATGGATCAAGTACCCTCATCTTTTCTCCGCGAATCCAGATTAAGTATAAGGTGCTAATCTTCTTAAGATTTGTCTCTATAATGCTCAGTTTCAGCTGCACATTATGTTCATGTCATTCATGTATTCATGAATTAGTTTAGTCATGCATTCCATGTATTAAACATGCTTATTCAGTGTGTAAGCTCAGTCCATTAGTTTCCACAGCTTAACCAGTTTCATTCGGGGATGAATGATCCCAAGGGGCCGAAATTGCAACACCCCGTATTTCCCTAGCAGGATCTAAGTCCCAATACATGAGTATTCACATATGAATTTTAAAAATAGTTTTTATTCTCCCTTATTTTCTGTCATTTATTCTTTAGATTTTGGGTGTGGTTTTTGCTTTACAGTTTCTACTTTTTTATACCACACCCAAATCTGTTTTCTCTTCTTTTACTAACTCGTTTGTCATACCCGTACACCTTACACACCTCTATGATAACCATCCTCAACTTAGATGATTTGCTTGAGTTGAGGTACACAATATCTAAGAAGGGACTAGGGACAAAACAGGTTTATTGTAAGTAGAAAGGGGTAGGTGAATGGGCTAATAAAAGAAAATAGTCAATTAAAGCTCAAATTCAGGATCAAGGGATACTTATTTTATTCGGTCAAGCATTTAGTCTAGAATTAGACTTATTCAATAATAGCCTATGATTATTTCCCAACCAACTATCCTACAACCTAGGCAAGACTAACCGGACAAGTTTTGGATCGACACACAAAATGAACTAGGCAAACAACCTTACACCCACATAGCACAAGGTTACACCATCAACTTCTACCTTTCTAATTCATGCATTGCTAAGCTATGGTTATTTTTCCTATAATACTAATGCCATAACAAGATCCAAACATGGTTACAATTTCACACAATTACAACAAAAAGTTTAAAATAAAATTTTAGGAGGGGTATCCTTTAAACATAAAAAATTATTTAAGCATCAAAACTCAATACCAAAAACTTGATTGCACTATGATTTACTATTTTTAAACACAACAACACATAACACTAATAAAACATAAATAACATCCTAAATATGTTGGATCTACTATGATAAAACATACGGAGAAAAAGAAATACGACAACAAAAAACTTCCAAGTGGTGGTATACCCTTATCCTAACTTGGACATGATACATTTTCCTTAGTGTATAATTATGAAAATAATAACAACAAGGGATTGAAGATATACTTGTGGTACTCTTGGCACTAGATGTGGACTCGCCCATATATGAAGTGCTAGGGGCCACATCAGGCTCAGAGCTAGGTGGTGGTGGCGAGTAACTGGACGAGTCTCCTAACTCTTGTAATTCATATATAATTTGGTCAACATATAATCTATCTTGAATTCTTTAGATATCTTCTTCAAATTCCTCTCTAACTCATCAGAACTCATACTCTACTCTGTGGGGTATCGTGCCCTCTTTCCCCTAGCAGTGGGGGCCTAGTCATTATCAAATAAATAAAATACAAAAGCGGGTGCTATTAGAAGTGGCTCCAGAATGGGTAGTATGATAGGGTTATGACTGGAGTGTGGTAGGATTCTAAAGCTCGAACCTCTATTCTCAATGTAGCCACCTCTCTCTCAGACTAGATAAATCTTTAACCTGAGCCTCACATAATCTATCACCTATCTTATTCTAATAAATGTCAATCATTTCATAAAGATCTTGCATAAACCATTCCATCACGGTCATCACTTGGGCCTCTACTCGAGCCTCAGAGGTCTGAATAAAAGTACAAACCTATGGCTTAATCTGGGTCAAAAACTTGGCCAACTGGGTATCAGTGTATGTCTACTGCTCAACCAGTTCAGTTAGTCTATCATCTAACTATTTTAGAAACTCATATGACAATATAACCATGAAGAGAAAGGTAGACGATGGGTACAATAGAAGTGGATAGTAGAACTATAGTTCCTACTACCCCCCAGCACCCACAGAGTTGTGCTCTTAGTAGGATGACTCACTCTCTCTCTCTCTCACCACCTAGTGTTAGAGTATCTACCTTCTCAATGATATTGAAAGGACCCTAAAAAAGGGTCGATGTAGATGAACTGGAAGGTTTCTTTCTTTAAGCAACTTGGTTGGTGTCATCTCGAATCAAACCAACATCCGCCCTATAGGTTATATCAATTGTATGATCAATACCTTATAATACTACTACACCTACTGCATCACAAATATTCTAAATTAGGCATAGGAATGGGATAACGTGACCTTTTGTAACACCCCGTATTTCCCTAGCAGGATATAAGTCCCAATGCATGAGTATTCATTTATGAAATTTTAAAAATAATCATCATTCTTTAGTTAAGAGCCTTCCATTGCGTAGGAAATTTAACTATCTTTCCAAAGATATAAAATTTGCGTAAATCCAAAAACCGGGTTAGAAGTTATGGAAATTTTAAGTTTCAGTCGTTAAACACCGTCATTTTAGCCCTTTGCACATCGCGGAGCCAAAATAAATGATAATTTTTAATTTTTAGTGAAGCTCCATGAAACCACCATATAGCGCCGTCAGCCAGAATACCAATTGTCCTTTTCCAGTGTCCTGTCGCGATTATGGCACATCACGCCAAGGGTGAATTTCAGAATCAAAAGAGCATCATGATTCCTCCGCATCGTACCAAGCCCTCAGTTCCCTGTTTTCCAATTCTAGTGACACGACATGATAGCGCCGCTTCGCGCCAGCTCACAAAATTGGGAATTTATTATTAATTCCAAGGTTTAAATTTGAGGGCACTACAATCTTTTTTCCCTCACCCCAGTCAGCCTTTAACACAAAATGCACCCTAATTAACCCATTATTTCATTATTTTAATAACTTTTCCCCCAAATTAAGAAACTTTTTCTCCCAAATCAAGAACCCTAGCTCTCCAATTTTAAGGCCAATCCTCAAGAACTAACCAATAACTTTAATAAATTCATCCAATAAGGTATGTTAGATGTTTATCCATGGATCCCTTTCATCCATGGAGTCCAAGAAACCCTTTTTAAATTATAAAATTATGATCTTTTCAAGTTATTATGTGCTAAATTGTGATTTCACCCATGAATCTCCATGAACTATGATTTTATACCTGGTTACCATGAAATTATTGTTATTATTCAATCCTCCATGTTTTGATATTATCCTTTATTGAACAAAACTATGATTTAACTCTATTATGTCAGATTCATGATATTTCTATATGTTTTAGAATATTCCTATGATGGTTTTGAGCAATGATCTACAAGTGTTTGATAACATGCCTACAAGAGTGATTGATTTAATAAAAACCTCCATTCTTTGTCCCCTAAGATTTATTGTCTTTTCAGTACTGTTGTTTTGAGTCCTGGGGGTATTGAACACCAGAAAATCATAGTTGTTTATTTAGTCTAGTCTCAGTATATCACAGAATAGTCTTTAGATTCTACTATGAGCATTATCAGAATAGTCAAATATCAGTCATTAGACTCAGTTGAGTCTAGTATCTTAGTGTCATTCAGTTAAGAGTAAGATTTAGCATCAAGTGAGTGAAGGGATAGCAGCTTCCCTATTAGATAGGCAGAGTCATTAGTAGCAGTACCTATACTCCAGACCTAAATAGCCAGTGTAGGATATGAGTAGCCATCCGCTAGATTAGGCTAGACTATCTCGCAGGGTCACCCATCAGGCTTAACACCCTTAGTCCTTTAGACATTATATCAGTTTAGTGGATCCACATAGCCAATGTTAGTACCCTTGGTATGGTATTAACACCCATCCAACTGGGGTTACAGTTTGGACCCCGATTAGCTCAGATTGGAGTATGTTGGTTAGATGATACCTCCCACAGTCTCAGATACAGTCTCAGTCACAGTCCCCATTCATTTTTTAGTCTTAGTATTATTAGGCCAAATCATATAGATTTCAGTCATTTCAGTATTTCAGTTTACAGATTTTACTCAGTTCATATTAGATGCTTGGTCATGCATCTTCAGGGTCTACAGATTTTTATGTATTTTCAATATTTATAGAATCTCATGCATATACAATATTCCATGCTTTACATGCATATTCAGATAGTTTATTACTCCTATTGATGAAACTTTGCATGCCAGCCTACCTCATTTAGCATACCAGTACATTCAAAGTACTAATCGCATACCTTTCTTTTGCGCTATGATGTCTCATATCATAGGTGTTGATGCTCAGTTCCCGAATCGCTCCTCGATTCTTAGATTATTAGCAACATAGTAGCAGTGGTAAGTCCTCATCATTTGAGTACATATTTTTGTACTTCATGTCTTTATTTCAGTAGTTAACAGAGTTAGTTGGGGCCTATCCCATCAACTCATAATATCTAGTTTAGAGGCTTTACAAACACTATAGTTAACTATTTAGATTAATCAGATTTTAGCATTATGCCAGATTCATAATTTAGTAGTTATTTCATTATTAAAACCTTATGGCATTTAAGTTATTCTTCTGTATTTATGATTATATTATCCAGTGTTCACAGCAGGTACCAACGTATGGGTTAGCTTGTGGTCCCTCAGGACTATAAGTACTGTGTGATGACTTGGGGGTAGTCCCGGGTCATTACAAACTTGGTATTAGAGCCTAAGGTTTTAAAGTGTCCTAGGAAGTCTGAAGGCTGCGTCAAGTAAAGTCTTATGCATGGATGTGTAGCATGCCACACTTATGGATGAGAGACTATAAGGCATTTAGGAAAAGTTTCCCTTCTTTCAGTATTCATGTCGTGCAATTAAGCATGAGCTCAAGTTAAACTCTCAGTCTAATCCATTTTCTC
The DNA here is from genome assembly GCF_002878395.1 of Capsicum annuum. NCBI lineage: Eukaryota > Viridiplantae > Streptophyta > Magnoliopsida > Solanales > Solanaceae > Capsicum > Capsicum annuum. The sequence continues at coordinate 30,093,652 of NC_061121.1, read as the reverse complement.
CTTCCATTTATAGAACATGCTTCCTAAGAAGAATGGAAAAAGAACAGGAACTCAGCCATCCCCTCAGCTCATCCAGGAAGATCCTCTGGATGAGCATGTCTCTCACATAGAATTCAAGGCTATGTTCACTACTCTAGCAAACTCCATAGCAGCACAAAATGAATGACCAACTGCCTTTCCAGCCAACCCAGTGGCCAATACTACTATAAATAGGATACATGACTTTACCCAAATGAATCTTCCTTCCTTCATGGGGTCTAAGTCTGAAGAGGATCCATAAGAATTATTAGAGATAGTTTAGAAGGTAACGGATATTATGGGGGTGACGTCTAGTCAGAGTGCCGAGTTGGTTGCATATCAATTACAGGATGTAGCCCATACTTGGTTTAAGCAGTGGATAGTTGATAGAGGTATTGATGCAGGGCTTATAGAATGGGAAGAGTTTGCCACAGATTTTCTAGATAGATTCTCTCTATTGGAGATGACGAAAGCCAAGGTGTTGGAGTTTATTAATTTGAGGCAAGGCAGCATGTGTGTGAGTATTCTCTTAAGTTCACTCAGTTAGCTAGATATTCTCCTTATCTAGTAGCTGATAATAGGTCCAAGATGAGAAAATTTGTGTTTGGAGTGTTTGATAATGTGGTCAAGGAGTGTAGGACTGCAATGCTTATTAGTAAGATGGACTTGTCTAGGCTGATGGTCCATGCTCAATAGATAAAGGAGCAGAAGATTAAGGAGAGAGAGAGATAAAATAAGAGGGACATAATGGGTAGCTTTAATTTCAGTCAGCCAAACTCAGAGGGTGGTAACCGTCCTTCATTTCATCAGAGGTCTTCAGCCCCAGCACCTTCTTCATCTAGTGCCCCAGTACCCAAATTCAAAAATGATAATAGGGATAGGGCACCAGGCTCTAAGTCCCAGATCAGTGTTAAAAGTGCTCGTACCCATCTTTTATGTCAAAATTATAGAAAATACTATCAAGGTGAGTGTTGAGCGGGTATTGATGTGTGCTTTAGATTTGGCAAGCTAGGTCATCGAATTTGGGAGTATCAGGTAATTTTATAAAAAGGTCGGGATGCACGCCAACAGGTCTAGTCCCATCAGTCGTCAGTTCCATCCGTTCGCCCAACTCAGTAGGGTACCGCTTCTAGTGCTACCAGTGGCCAGCGTCTGAAGAGATTATATGCTCTTCAGTACCACCAAGATCAGGAAAATTCTTCTAACGTAGTTAATGGTACGTTGTAGGTCTTTTACTTACATGTTTATGCTTTACTAGACCCTGGAGCTTCTGTTTCTTTTGTAACTCCATATATAGCCATCAATTTTGGAGTCAGTCCCGATACTCTAGTAGAGCCCTTTTTAGAGTCTACCCTAGTAGGTGTTTCCATTATAGCCAGGCAGGTATATAGAAACTTTCTGGTCATAATATCTTAAAAAGTTACCTCGGTTGATATCATGGAGTTAGAGATGATGGATTTTGACATTATTCTCGACATGGATTGGCTCCACTCATGCTATGCCTTAATCGATTATAGAAATAGAATAGTTCATTTCCAGTTTCCAAATGAACCAGTCCTTGAATGGAGGGGTAGTACTACAGCTCTTAGGTGTCAGTTGATTTCATACCTTAGAGCTAGAAAGATGATATCCAAGGGGTGTGTCTACCATCTTATGTGAGTCAAAGTGTAATACCGTAACTTAGGAAAGAGTCCCACATCGATAAAACACAGGAAGGATACTAGGTATATAAGTAAGAAAGCCTTACTCCCTAGTGACGCGTTCTAAAGACAAGAGGTCCTTGGCTTAGAGCAGACAATATCACTAGTAGTTTGAGGAGTTCATGGGTATCTCGGTCCATGAAGATTCAGGATGCCCAACGTGGCTAGGGCCTCGAGTCGGGTTATGACAGAATGGTATTAGAGCTGCTTCTGTGTCAGCAATGTCGATGTGGGCCAGAGTTCAAACTAAGTGTAGGCAAATCCTGGTAAGGTAGGGCGAACCTCAGTCCTGAGCGTAGGCAAATCCCATTTGGTGGGGCAAACCTCAACGAGGACGCTGAGTCCATAAGAGGGTGTATGTAGCACCCTAACTTAGAAAGGATTCCCATATAGGTAAAACACAGAATAGATACTGGGTATATAAGTAAGAAAGCCTTACTCTCTAGTGATGCATTTTAAAGTCGTGAGGGCCTGATCCTAGAGCGGACAATATCACTAGTGGGTTAATGAGTTTAGGGGTATCTCAGGCCATGATTATTTGGGATGCCCATCGCGGACAGGGCCTAGGGTCGGGTTGTGACACAAAGACACTATCTCAGAAAATCCTTCTCTTGAGTTAGTCCCAGTAGTAAATGAATTCTCAGATGCATTTCCTAAAGATCTTCTTAGAGTTTCTCCCAAAAGGAAAATAGAATTCAGAATAGACCTTCTTCTAGATACTCAACCCATATCTATTCCACTATATAGAATGGCTCTAGTAGAACTCAAAGAGTTAAAAGAACAGTTAAAAGATATCCTAGATAAGGGATTCATCAGACCCAGCGTCTCCTCGTGGGGCACACCTGTCCTATTCATGCATAAGAAAAATAGTTCTCTCAGAATGTGTATTGACTACCGTCAGTTGAACAATGTCACAGTCAAGAATAAATACCCACTTCCTAGAATCAATGACTTGTTTGACCAACTTTAGGGTGCCAGTTACTTTTCTAAGATATATCTCTTATCAGGATATCATCAACTTAGAGCTAGAGAATGTGACATTTTGAAAATAGCTTTCTGAACTTGCTATGGTCACTTTGAATTTTTAGTCATGTCCTTTGGTTTCACGAATGCCCCAACAACCTTTATGGACTTGATGAACCGAGTATTCAAGAAGTACTTGGACATGTTCATCATAGTCTTTATTAATGACATTCTTGTCTATTCTTATAGCAAAAATGATCATGCAGACCACCTCAGAATAGTACTCCAGACTCTTAAAGCTTACCAGTTGCTCGCTAAATTCGTAAGTATGAATTCTGGCTAAGATCAGTAGCTTTCCTTGGCTATATCATTTCTTGCGATGGCATTAGAGTTGATCCTCAAAAGAGTGAAGTGGTGAGAAACTAGCCTAGACCCATCTCTCCATCAGTCATTAGGAGTTTCTTGGGTTTAGCTGGCTATTACCATCAGTTTGTTGAAGGATTTTCTTCAATTGCATCCCCTATGTCCAAATTTACACAGAAGAAAGTCAAGTTTCAGTGGTCAGATTCCTGCAAAAAGAGTTTTTAGGAGTTGAAGACTCGAGTCACCTCAGCCCTAAATCTTAATCTACCAGATGATTCCAATGGGTTATTGTGTACTGTGATGCATCTAGAGTAGGTTTGGGTTGTGTCCTCATGGATAGAGGTAAGGTCATAGCCTACACCTCCAGATAGCTTAAGCATCGTGACAAGAATTATCTGACTCATGATCTTGAGATAGCAGCAGTAGCATTTGCCTTAAAGATTTAGAGACATTACTTGTATAGGGTGCACATTAATGTGTTTATTGACCATAAGAGCCTGCAGTATGTGTTCTCTCAGAAAGATTTGAATTTGCATCAGAGAAGGTGGTTAGAGTTACTAAAGGATTATGACATGAGTTTTATGTATCATCCAAGCAATAACAATGTAGTGGCTGATGCTCTCAGTAGATTATGTATGGGTTGTGTTGCTCACATTGAGGATGGTAAGAAGAAGTTAGCTTAGGAAGTTCAACAGCTTTCTCGACTAGGTGACCTCTTAGTCGACTCAGCAAAGGGTAGTGTGTGGGTGCAGAGTAGCTCAGAATCATCTCTAGTTTCCGAGGTGAAGGAAAAATAAGATAGAGATCCTAGTTTAGTTAAGTTGAAGAAATCAATTAGAGATCAAAAAGTGGAGGTTTTCTCCCAAGGGGGAGATGTTATGTTGTGCTGTCAAGGTAGATTGTGTGTGACGGGTGTAGGTGATTTGAGGCAATGAATTCTTACAGAAGTGCATGGTGCGCGTTACTCTATTCATCCAGGGGCCACTAAGATGTACAACGATTTGTGGGAGATCTATTGGTAGAGTGGGATAAAGAGAGATATTACAAAGTTTGTAGCTAAGTGCTCTACTTGTCAGCAAGTTAATGTTGAACACCAAAAGCCCAGTGGGTCCATGCAGGAATTCAGTATTCCCATGTGAAGATGGGAGGAAGTGAACATAGATTTTGTGATAGGTTTGCCTCGTACCCATTGTTAACATGATTTTATTTGGGTTATCATAGGTAGGATAACCAAATCAGCTCATTTGTTGCCAGCCCATACCTCTTATTTTGCCAAGGACTATGCCAATCTCTATCTCAGAGAGTTGGTTAGGTTGCATGGCATTCTCTTATCTATCATCTTAGATAGAGGTACCCAATTTACCTCTTACTTTTGGAAAGCATTCCAAAAGGGTCTTGTTACCCAAGTCTACCTAAGTACAACTTTTCACCCTTAAAACGATGGTCAAGCAAAAAGGACCATTCAAACTCTTGAGGATATGCTAAGAGCATGCACTGTTGATTTTAAAGGTAGTTGGGATGACCACTTACCTTTGATTGAGTTCTTATACAATAACATCTATCATTCTAGTATCCGCATGGCTTTATTTGAGTCTCTCTATTGTAGGATATGTAGATCTCTAATTGTTTTTTTGAAGTAGGTGAGGCTGCATTAGTAGGTCCTGACTTGGTGTTTGATGCACTAGAGAAGGTTCAGTTGATTCGAGAAAGGCTTATGGATGCCCAGAGCCAATAAAAATCATATGCAGATCTGAGAAGAAAGGACCTCGAGTTTGAGGTCGATGATCTTGTGTACTTGAAAATCTCTCCAATGAAAAAGTTGAAGAGATTCGGCAAGAAAGGAAAACTTAGTCCCCGATATGTCAGTCTCTTTAGAATTATCAGACATTTTTGAAAGGTAGCTTACGAGCTAAACTCAATCCCTGATATGTCAGTCCCTTCAGAATTATTAGACATTTTTGAAAGGTAGCTTACGAGCTTGAGTTGCCTTCTGATTTAGCCTCAATACACTTAGTGTTCCATGTCTCGTTGTTGAAAAAGTGTATTAGTGATCCAGCGGTAGTTGTTCCCTTAGAAAGTATAGATATTCAGAACAATATTTCCTATGAGGAAGTTATAGTCGAAATTCTTGATCGTAGAGTTTGTAGATTAAGGAACAAAGAAGTTCTACTAGTCAAAGTTCTTTGGCAGAATCAGTCCGTTGAGGGAGCCACTTGGGAAGCAGAAGCAGATATGCAGACCAAGTATCCTCATCTTTTCTCCACGAATCTAGATTCATTATAAGGTACTAATCCACTTAAGATTTCTCTCTATCATGCCCAATTTTAGCTGCGCATCATGTTCATGTCAATGGTGTGTTCATGAAGCAGTTCAGTCACGCATTCCATACATCAGATATACATATTTAGTATGTAAACTCAGTCCATCAGTTTTCTCAGCTTCACCAGTTTTATTTGGAGACGAATGATCCCAAGGGGGAGATATTGTAACACCCCATATTTCCCTAGTAGGATCTAAGTCCCAATGCATGAGTATTCACATATGAAATTTTCAAAATAGTTTTTATTTTCCCTTATTCTCTGTCATTCATTCTTTAGATTTTGGGTGTGGTTTTTGCTTTACACTTTCTATTTTTTTTATACCACACCCAAATCTATTTTCTCTTCTTCTAATAACTCATTTGTCATACCCATACACCTTACACACCTCTATGATAACCACCCTCAACTTAGATAATTTACCATAGTTGAGGTACACAATATCAAAGAAGGGACCAGGGACAAAACGGGTTTATTATAAGTAGAAATAGGAAGGTGAATGGGCTAATAAAAGAAAATAATCAATTAAAGCTCAAATTTGGGATCAAGGGATTCTTATTTTTTTTAATAAGGCATTTAGGCTAGAATTGGAATTATTCAATAATAGCCTATGATTCTTTCCCAACCAACTATCCTACAACCTAGGCAAGACTAATCAGACAAGTTTTGAATCGACGCACAAGATGAACTAGGCAAAAAGCCTCACACCCACATAGCACAAGTTTACACCATCAACTTGTACCTTTCTAATTCATGCATTGCTAATCTACGGTTATTTTCCCTATAATACTAATTCCATAACAAGATAAAAACATGGTCACAATTTCACATAATCACAACAAACAGTTTAAAATAAAATTTCAGGAGGGGTATCCTTTAAACATAAAAAATTATTTAAGCATCAAAACGCAATACCAAAAACTTGATAGCACCATGATTACCTATTTTTAAACACAACAACACATTAAAATAATAAAACATAAATACTATCCTAAATATGTTGGATCTACTATGATAAAACATACGGGGGGAAAAGAAATACGACAACCAAAAACTTCCAAGTTGTGGTGTACCCTCACCCTAACTTGGAGATGATACATTATCCATAGTGTATAACCATGGAAATAATAACACAAAGGGATTGAATGTATACTTGTGGTACTCTTGGCATCAGATGTGGACTCTCCCATATATGAAGTGTTAGGGGGCATATCAGGCTCGGATCCAGGTAGTAGTGGTAGGCGACTGGACGAGTCTCCTAACTCTTGTTGTTCATATACAATTTGGTCAACATAATAATCTATCTTGAATGCTTTAGAAATCTTCTTTAAATACCTATCTAACTCATCAGAACTCACATATGATCTGTGAGGCATCGTACCCTTTTGCCCCTAGCAGTGGGGGGCTAGTCATCATCAAACAAGCAAAACACCAAAGTGGGTACTGTAGGAAGTGGCTCCAAAATGAGTAGTATGATAGGGGGTATGATTGAAGTATTGTTGTCTTCTAAATCTTGAACCTCTATCCTTAATATAGCCACCTCTCCCTCAGACTAGATAAATCTTTAACGTGGGGCACACATAATCTATCACCCATCTTAATCGTAAAAATGTCAATCCTTTCATAAAGATCTAGCATACACCATTCTATCACGGTCATCACTTGGGCCTTTACTCGTGAATTAGAGGTCTCAATAAAAGTCCAAACCTATGTCTTAATCTTGGTCAATAACTTGGCCAACTGGGTATTAGTGTGTGTCTACCGTTCAACCATCTCAGTCAGTCTATCAACCAACTGTTCCAGATACTCATGTGATACTATAACAATGTAGAGAAAGGTAGACGATGGGTATAATAGAAGTGGATGGTAGAACTATAGTACCTACTACCCCCTCACCACCCACGGAGTTGTGCTCTTAGTAGGCTGACTCTCACTCTCTCTCTCACCACCTTGTGTTAGAGTATCTACCTGCTCAATCTTATAAAAAACTCTCAAATAAGGTCGTTATTGATAAAGTAGAAGGTTTCTTTCTCTAAGCAACTTGGTTGATGTTATCTCGAATCAACCCAACATCCTCCATATAGGTTACATCAACTGTATGATCAACAATTGATAATACTACTACACCTACTGCATTACAAATTTCTAAATTAGGCATGTGAATGGGATAATGTGGCCTCTTGTAACATCCCATATTATCTAGCAGGATCTAAGTCCCAATGCATGAGTATTCACATATGAAATTTTCAAAACAGTCATTATTCTTCAGTTTAGAGCTTGCCATTGAATAGGAAATTCAACTAGCTTTCTAACGTATATAAAATTCACCTTAATCCGCTAACCGGGTTAGAAGTTATGGCAATTTTAATTTTCAGTCGTTAAATGCCATCATTTTAGTGTTTTATAAAATGCCTACAAGAGTGATTGATTTAATAAAAACCTTCATGCTTTGTACCCTAAGCTTTAGTGTCTTTTCAGTATTGTTGTTTTGAGTCCTGGGGGTATTGAATACTGAAAACCATACCTATTTGTTTAGTATAGTTTCAGTACATTACAGAATAGTCAGATATCAATCATTAGTCTTAGAATAGTCTAGTATCTCAGTGTCATTCAGTTGGGAGTAGGATTTAGCACAGAGTGAATACAGGGATGGTGGCTTCCCCATAAAATAGGCAGAGTCATTAGTATCAGTTTCTATACTCCAGACCTATGTAGCCAGCGTAGGATATGAGTAGTAACCCATTAGATTATGCTAGACTATCTCATAGGGGTCACCCATTAGTTCAGGCTTGACACCCTTAGTCCTTTGGATATTATATTAGTTTAGTGTATCCACATAGCCAATGTTAGTACCATGGCATGATATTAACACCCATCCAATGGAGGTTACAGTTTGGACCCCAATTAGCTTAGATTGGGGCATGTAGGTTAGATGATACCTCCCACAGTCTCAGTAACAGTCCCCATTCAGTTATTTAGTCTTAGTGTTGTTAGGCTAAAGCATACAATCTCAGTCATTTCAGTATTTCAGTTTACAGATTTTACTCAGTTTATGTTATATGCTTGGTCATGCATCCTTAGGGTCTACAGATTTCCATGTATTTTTAGTATTTATAGACTCTCATGCATATACAATATTCCATGCTTTACATGTATATTCAGATAGTTTATTACTCCTATTCATGAAACTTTGCATGCCAGCCTACCTGGTTTAGCATACCAATATATTTAAATTCCTGATAGTATATCTTTCTTTTGCGCTATGATGTCTCATACATAGGTTCTGATTCTTAGTTCCCGGATCGATCCTAGATTCTCAAATTATCAATAGCACAATAGCAGCGGTGAGTCCTCATCATCTGAGGACAGATTATCGTACTTTATGTCTTTATTTTAGTAGTTAACAGAGTTAGTTGGGGACTATCCTATCAACTCACAGTATTCAGTTTAGAGGCTTTTCATACACTACAGTTAGCTTTTCAGATTATTCATATATCAGCATTATGACAGATTCATAGTTTAGGAAAGACAAGGTGGTGGATTTTATTAATTTAAGGCAAGGAAGCATGAGTATGGGGGAGTATTCTCTCAAGTTCAATCAGTGATCTAGATATGCTCCTTATGTGGTAGCTGATAACAGGTCCAAGATGAGCAAATTTATGTCTAGAGTGTCTGATAGTGTGGTCAAAGAGTGTAGGACTGTAATGCTAATTATTGAGATGGACTTGTCTAGGCTGATGGTCCATGCTCAACAAATAGAGAAGTAGAAGATTAAGAAGAGAGATAGAGGAAATAAGAGGGTCGGGATGGGTAGTTTTAATTTTAGTCAGCCAAAGTTAGAGGTGGTAACCGTCCTCCATTTTGTTAGAGGTGTTCAGCCCCAGCACCCTCTTCATCCAGTGCACTAGTACCTAAATTCAAAAACGACAATAAGGATTGGGCACTAGGCTCTAAGTCCCAGGTCAGTGTTAGAATTGCTCGTACAAATTCTTTATGTTAGAAGTATGGCAAACACAATTAGGCTGAGTGTAGAGCAAGTAGTGATGTGTTCTTTGGGTGTGGCAAGATAGGACATCAGATTCGGGAGTGTCGGGTAGTATCTCAGAAAGGTAGGGATGCGCGCCAACAGGGACAGTCCCATCAGTCGTCAGTTCCATTCGATTGCCAAACTCAGCTGGGTGCCACTTCCAGATTATATGCTCTTCAGTCCCACCAAGATTAGGAAAATTCGCCTGACGTAGTTATTGGTATATTACAAGTATTTCACTTGCATATTTATGCTTTACTAGATTATGGAGCTTCTCTTTTTTTTGTAACTCCATATATAGCTATCAATTAAGGAGTCAGTCCTGAAACTCTAGCAGAGCCCTTTTCGGTGTCTACCCCAGTAGGTGTTTCTGTTGTATCCAGGTAGGTATATAGGAACTGTCCGGTCACAATATCTCAAAAAGTTACCTCCATTGATCTCATGTTGTTAGAGATGATGGATTTTTACATCATTATCAGCATGGATTGGCTCCATTCATGTAATGCCTCAGTTGATTATAGAAACAAAATAGTATATTTCCAGTTTACAAATGAACCATTCCTTGAATGGAGGGGTAGTATTATAGCTCTTAGGGGTCAGTTGATTTCAAACTTTAGAGCCAAAAAGATGATATCCAAGGGGTGTGTCTACTATCTTGTGCGAGTCGAAGACTCTAGCTCAGAAACTTCTACTCTTGAGTCAGTCCCAGTAGTAAATAAATTATCAGATGTATTTTCTGAAGATCTTTTCGGAGTTCCTCCCGAAAGGGAAATAGACTATGAAATAAACCTTCTTCTAAATACTCGGTGCATATTTATTCTACCATACAGAATAGCTCCAGCTGAACTCAAATAGTTAAAAGAACAGTTAAAGGATCTCCTAGATAAGGGATTCGTCAGACCCAGCATCTCCCCATGGGGTGAACCTGTCGTATTCATGAGTAAGAAAAATAGTTCTCTCAGAATGTGTATTGAGTATTGAAAACCATAGCTGTTTATTTAGTGTAGTCTCAGTACATTACATAATAGTTAGATATCAGTTATTAGACTTATAATAGTCTAGTATCTTAGTGTCGTTCAGTTGGGAGTAGGATTTAGCACCTAGTGAATGCAGGGATGGTGGCTTCCCTATCAAATAGGTAGAGTCATTAGTAGCAGTTCCTATACTCCATACCTACATATCTAGCATATGATATGAGTACTCACCTATTAGATTATCCTAGACTATCTCGCTGGGGTAACCCATTAGTTCAAGCTTGTCACCCTTAGTACTTTGGATATTATATCAATTTAGTGGATCCTTATAGCCAATGTTAGTACCTGTGGCATGGTATTAACACCTATCTAACTGGGGTTACAGGTTGGACCCCAATTATCTCAGATTGGGGCATGTCGGTTAGATGATATCTCCCACAGTCTCAGTCACAGTCCCCATTTAGTTATTTAGTCTTAGTGTTGTTAGGCCAAAGCATACAGATATCAGTTATTTCAGTATTTCAGTTTACAGATTTTACTTAGTTTATGTTATATGCTTGGTCATACATCCTCAGGGTCTAAAGATTTTCATGTATTTTTGGTATTTATAGACTCTCATGCATATACAATATTTCATGCTTTACATGTATATTTAGATAGTTTATTACTATTTATGAAACCTTGCATGCCAACCTACCTTATTTAGCATGCCAGTACATTTAAAGTACTGATCGTATATCTCTCTTTTGCGCTGTGATGTCTTATATCATAGAGTGACACACTTATGGACGAGAGGCTACAAGGCGTTTAGGAAAAGTTTTCCTTCTTTCAGTAGCCATGTCATTCGATTGAGCATGAGCTCAAGTTAAACCCTTAGCATAATTCATTTTCTCCTTCCGTTTATATAACATGCCTACCAAGAAGAATGGAAGAAGAACAGGAACTCAACTAGCCCTCAGCCCATCCAGGCTAATCCTCTAGATGAGAATGTCTCTCATACAGAATTCAGGGATGCGTTCACTACTCTAGCAAACTTCGTAGCAGTACAAAATGAACGACCAGCTACTATTGTGGCCAACCCAGTATCCAACACTACTTTCACCAGGATTCGGGACTTCACCTGGATGAATCTTTCTTCCTTCATAGGGTCCAAGTCTAAAGAAGATCCACAGGAATTGTTAGATATGGTTTAGAAGGTAATAGCCGCTATGGGGGTGATGTCTAGTCAGAGTGTCAAGTTGGTTGCATATCAATTACAGTATGTAGCCCATACTTGGTTTAAGATATGGAAAGTTGATAGAGGTGTTGATGCAGGTCCTATAGAATGGGAAGAGTTTGCCATGACTATCCTATATAGATTCTTTCCATTGGAGTTAAGGGAATCTAAGGTGTTGGAGTTTATTAATTTGAGGCAAGGAATCATGAGTGTGAGGGAGTATTCTCTCAAGTTCACTGAGTGAGCTAGATATGCTCCTTATGTGGTAGCTGATATTAGGTCCAAGATGAGCAAATTTATGTTTGGAGTGTCTGATAGTGTAATCAAAGAGTGTAGGACCATAATGGTGATTAGTGAGATAGACTTGTCTAGGCTGATGGTCCATGCTTAACAGATAGAGGAACAGAAGATTAAGGAGAGGCAGAGAGGAAACAAGATGTGCAGGATGGGTAGTTTTAATTTTAGTTAGCCAAAGTTAGAAGGTGGTGACCGTCCTCTATTTCATCAGAGGTCTTCAGCCCCAGTACCCTCTTCATCCAGTGCCCTAGTACCCAAATTCAAAAACGACAATAGGGATAGGGCACCAGGCTCTAAGTCCAAGGTCAATGTTAGAAGTGCTCATACCAATCCTTTATATTAGAAGTATGACAGACACAATTAGGCTGAGTGTAGAGCGAGTAATGATGTGTGCTTTGGTTGTGGCAAGATAGGACATCAGATTCGGGAGTGTCAGGTAGTATATCATAAAGGTAGGGATGCGCGCCAACAGGGATAGTCCCATCAGTCGTCAGTTCCATCCGATCGCCCAACTTAGCAGGGTGCCGCTTCCAGATTATATGCTCTTCAGTCCCACCAAGATCAGGAAAATTCTCCTTACGTAGTTATTGGTATGTTGTAGGTCTTTCACTTACATGTTAATACTTTACTAGACCGTGGATCTTCTCTTTCTTTTGTTACTCCATATATAGCTATCAATTTTGGAGTTATTCCTGAAACTCTATCAGAGCCCTTTTTGGTGTCTAACCTAGCAGGTGTTTCCATTGTATCCAGGCAGGTATATAGGAACTGTCCAATTGCAATATCTAAAAAATTTACCTCAGTTGATCTCATGGAGTTAGAGATGATGGATTTTGACATCATTCTCAGCATGTATTGGCTCCATTCATGCAATGCCTCAGTTGATTGTAGAAACAGAATAGTACATTTCCAATTTACATATAAACCAGTCCTTGAATGGAGGGGTAGTATTACAGCTCTTAGGGGTCAGGTGATTTCATACCTTAGAGGCAAAAAGATGATATCCAAGGGGTGTGTTTGCCATCTTGTGCGAGTCAAAGACTCTAGCTCAGAAACTCCTACTCTTGAGTCAATCCCAGTAGTAAATAAATTCTCAGATGTATTTTCTAAAGATCTTCTCGGAGTTTCTCTCAAAAGGGAAATAGACTTCGAAATAAACCTTCTTCCAAATACTCAACCCATATCTATTTCTCCATACAAAATGGCTTCATCTTAACTCAAAGAGTTAAAAGAACAGTTAAAGGATCTCCTAGATAAGGGATTCATAAGACCCAGCATCTCCCCATGGGGTGCACCTGTCCTATTCATGCGTAAGAAAAATGGTTCTCTCAGAATATGTATTGAATACCGAAAACCATAGCTGTTTATTTAGTATAGTCTTAGTACATTACATAATAGTCAGATATCAGTCATTAGACTTATAATAGACTAGTATCTCAGTATCGTTTAGTTGGAAGCAGGATTTAGCATCGAGTGAATGCAGGGATGGTGGCTTCCCCGTCAAATAGGTAAAGTCGTTAGTAGCAGTTCCTATATTCCATACCTACGTATCTATTGTGTGATATGAGTAGTCAACTATTAGATTATGCTAGACTCTCTCTCTTGGGTTACCCATTAGTTCAGGCTTGACACCCTTAGTTTTTTGGATATTATATCAATTTAGTGGATCCTCATAGCCAATGTTAGTACCTGTGGAATGGTATTAACACCTATCCAACTGGGGTTACAGGTTGGACGCTGATTATCTCAGATTGGGGCATGTTGGTTAGATTATACCTCCCATAGTCTCAGTCATAGTCCCTATTCAGTTATTTAGTCTTAGTGTTGTTAGGCCAAAGCATACAGATATCAGTCATTTCAGTATTTCAGTTTACAAATTTTACTCAGTTTATGTTATATGCTTGGTTATGCATCCTCAGGGTCTACAGATTTTCATGTATTTTTGGTATTTATAGACTCTCATGCATATATAGTATTCCATGCTTTACATGTACATTCAGATAGTTTATTACTCCTATTCATAAACCTTGCATGCCAGCCTACCTCATTTAGCATACCAGTACATTCAAAGTACTAATCGTATATCTTTCTTTTGTGCTATGATGTCTCATATCATAGGTGTTGATGCTCAGTTCTCAGATCGCACCTAGATTCTCAAATTATCAGCAGCATAGTAGCAGCAGTGAGTCCTCATCATCTGAGGACAGATTATTGTATTTTATGTCTTTATTTCAGTAGTGTGCAGAGTTAGTTGGGGCCTATCCTATCAACTCACAGTATTCAGTTTTGAGGCTTTTCATACACTACAGTTAGCTTTTTAGATTATTCAGATTTCAGCATTATGCCAGATTCATAATTTTGTTGTCATTTCATTATTAAAACCTTATGGAATTTCAGTTATTCTTCCGTATTCATGATTATATTATCTAGTGCTCAGAGCAGGTACCATCCCATGGGTTATCTTGTGGTCCCTCGGGACTATAAGCACTATGTGAAGACTAGGGGGTTATCCCGGGTCATTACAATCTTAGTATCAGAGCCTAAGGTTTTAAAGTTTCCTAAGAAGTCTGAAAGCCACATCAAGTAGAGTCTTTTGAATAGGTGTGTACAGTGCCACACTTATGAATGAGAGGCTACAAGGCGTTTAGGAAAAGTTTCCCTTCTTTCGGTAGTTATGTTGTCCAATTAAGCATGAGCTCAAGTTAAACCCTCAGTCTAATGCATTTTCTCCTTCTGTTTACATAACATGCCTCCCAAGAAGAATGGAAGAAGAACAGGAACTCAGCTAGCCCTCAGCCCATCCAGGCTGATCCTCTAGACAAGCATGTCTCTCATACAGAATTTAGGGATGTGTTTACTACTCTAGAAAACTCCATAGCAGTACAAAATGAACGACCAGCTGCTATTTCGGCTAACCCAGTGGCCAATCCTACTTCAACCAAGATTCAGGACTTCACGCAGATGAATCCTTTTTCCTTCATGGGGTCCAAGTCTAAAGAAGATCCACAGGAATTCTTAGATATGGCGTAGAAGGTAATGGATGCTATGGGGGTGATGTCTAGTCAGAGTGTCAAGCTGGCTGAATATCAATTGTAGTATGTATCCCATACTTGGTTTAAGATATGGAAAGTTGATAGAGGTGTTGATGTAGGGCCTATAGAATAGGAAGAGTTTGCCATGGCTTTCTTAGGCAGATTGTTTCCATTAGAGTTGAGGGAAGCCAAGGTGTTGGAGTTTATTAATTTGAGTCAAGGAAGCATAAGTGTGAGGGAGTATTCTCTCAAGTTCACTCAGTAAGCTATATATGCTCCTTATGTGGTAGCTGATATCAGGTCCAAGATAAGTAAATTTGTGTCTGGAGTGTCTGATAGTGTAGTCAAAGAGTGTAGGACCATAATGCTAATTAGTGAGATGGACTTGTCTAGGCTGATGGTCTATGATCAACAGATAGAGGAGCAAAAGATTAAGGAGAGGCAGAGAGGAAACAAGATGTCCAGGATAGGTAGTTTTAATTTCAGTCAGCCAAAGTCTGAGAGTGGTGACCGTTCTCCATTTCATCAGAGATCTTCAGCCCCAACACCCTCTTAATCCAGTGCCCTAATACCTAAATTCAAAAATGAAAATAGGGATAGGGCACCAGGATCTAAGTCCCAGGTCAGTGTTAGAAGTGCTCGTACCCATCCTTTATATTAGAAGTATGGCAGACATAATCAGGCTAAGTGTAGAGCGAGTAGTGATGTGTGCTTTGGGTAGGGCAAGACAGGACATCAGATTCGGAAGTGTCGGGTAGTATCTCAGAAAAGTAGGGATGTGCGCCAATAGGGACAGTCCCATCAGTCGTCAGTTCCATCTGATCGCCCAACTCAGTAGGGTGTCGCTTCCAGCTTATATGCTCTTCAGTCCTGCCAAGATTAGGAAAATTCTCTTTACATAGTTATTGGTTCATTGTAGGTCTTCATTTATATGTTTATGCTTTAATAGACCATGGAATTCTCTTTCTTTTGTAACTTCATATATAGCTGTCAATTTTAGAGTCAGTCCTAAAACTCTATCAGAGCCCTTTTCGGTGTCTACCCCAGTAGGTGTTTTCATTGTAGCCAAGTAGGTATATAGGAACTGTCCGGTCACAATATCTCAAAAATTTACCTTAGTTGATCTCATGGAGTTAGAGATGATGGATTTTGACATCATTCTCAGCATGGATTAGCTCTATTCATGCAATGCCTCAATTGATTGTAGAAATAGAATAGTACATTTCCAATTTACAAAAAAATTAGTCCTTAAATGGAGGGGTAGTATTACAACTCTTAGGGGTTAGTTGATTTCATACCTTAGAGGCAAAAAGATGATATCCAAGGGGTGTGTCTGCCATCTTGTGCGAGTCGAAGACTCTAGCTCAGAAACTCCTACTCTTGAGTCAATCCTAGTAGTAAATAAATTCTCAGATGTATTTTCTGAAGATCTTCCCAGAGTTCCTCCCAAAAGGGAAATAAACTTCGAAATAAACCTTCTTCTAAAACCTCAGCACATATCTATTCCGCCATACAGAATGGCTCCAGCTGAACTCAAAAGGTTAAAAGAATAGTTAAAGGATCTCCTAGATAAGGGATTCGTCAAAGCCACATCTCCCCATGGGGCGCACTTGTCCTATTCATGCGTAAGAAAAATGGTTCTCTCAGAATATGTATTGACTACCATCAGTTGAACAAGGTCACAGTCAAGAATAAATACTCACTTCCTAGAATTTATGACTTGTTTAACCAACTTCAGGGTGCAGTTACTTTTCCAAGATAGACCTCAGATCAGGTTATCATTAGCTTAGAGTCAGAGAACGTGACATTTTGTAAACAGCTTTCCAAACTCAGTTTGGTCACTTCAAATTTCTAGTCTTGTCATTTGGTGTCACGAATGCCCTAGAAGCCTTCATGGACTTGATAAACCGAGTGTTCAAGCAGTACTTGGTCATGTTTGTCATAGTCGTCATTGTTATCATTTATGTCTATTCTTGTAGCAAAACCGATCATGCAGACCACCTGAGAATAGTAGTTCAGACTCTTAGAGCTCACCGGTTGTTCACTAAATTTAGTAAGTGTGAATTCTAGTAAAGATTAGTAGCTTTCGTTGGCCATATCATTTCTGGGTTTCTTGGGTTTAGCAGGCTATTACCCATTTCTCCATTAGACATCAGGAGTTTCTTAGGTTTAGCTGGCTATTACCGTTGGTTTGTTGAAGGATTTTATTTTATTGCATCCCCCATGTCCAGATTGACTCAGAAGAAAGTCAAGTTTCAGTGGTCAGATTCCTGCGAGAAGAATTTTCAGGAGTTAAGACTCGACTCACCTCAGCCTCAATTCTTACTCTACTAGATGGTTCCAATGGGTCTGTTATGTACTGTGATGCATATAGAGTAGGTTTGGGTTATGTCCTCATGTAGAGAGGTAAGGTCATAGCCTACGCCTCTTGACAGCTTAAGCCGCATGAGAAGAATTATCCAACTCATGATCTTGAGCTAGCAGCAGTAGTATTTGCCTTAAATATTTGGAGACATTACTTATATAGGGTGCACGTTGATATGTTCACTGACTATAAGAGCCTTCAGTTTTTGTTCTCTTAGAAAGATTTAAATTTACATCAGAGAAGGTCGTTAGAGTTATTAAAATATTATGACATGAGTGTTATGTATCATTCGGGCAAGGACAATATGGTGGCTGATGCTCTCACTAGATTGTCTATGGGTAGTGTTGCTCAAGTTGAGGATGATAAGAAGAAGTTAGCTCAAGAAGTTCATCAGCTTTCCTAACTAGGTATCCTCTTAGGCGATCGGTAGAGGGTAGTGTGTGGGTGCAGAGTAGCTTAGAATCATCTCTAGTTTTCGAGATTTAGGAAAAATAAGATAGAGATCCTAGTTTAGTTAAGTTGAAGAAATCAATCAGAGATCAGAAAGTAGAGGTTTTCTCCCAAGGGGGAGATGTTATGTTGTGGTGTCAAGGTAGATTGTTTGTGACGGATGTAGGTGATTTGAGGCAATGAATTCTTACAGAAGTGCATGGTGCGCATTACTCTATTTATCCAGGGGCCACTAAGATGTACCACGATTTGTGGGAGATCTCTTGGTAGAGTGGGATAAAGAGAGATATTGCAAAGTTTGTAGCTAAGTGCTCTACTTGTCAGCAAGTTAATATTGAACACCAAAAGCCTAGTGGGTCCATGCAGGAATTCAGTATTCCCATGTGAAAATGGGAGGAGGTGAACATGGATTTTGTGATAGGTTTGCCTCGTACCCATCGTCAGCATGATTCTATTTGGGTTATCGTAGATAGGATGACCAAATCAGCTCATTTCTTGCCAATTCATACTTGTTATTTAGTCGAGGACTATGCCAATATCTATCTCTAAGAGTTGGTTAGGTTGCACAGTGTTTCCTTATCTATCATCTTAGATAGAGATACCTAATTTACCTCACTTCTGGAAAATGTTCCAAAAGGGTCTTGGTACCCAAGTCCACCTCAGTATAACTTTTCACCCTCAAAATGACGGTCAAGCAAAAAAGACCATTTAGACTCTTGAGGATATGCTGAGAGCATGCTCAGTTGATTTTAAAGGTAGTTAGTATGAACACTTTCCTTTGATTGAGTTCGCATACAATGATAGCTATCATTCCAGTATCTGTATGGCTCTATTTGAGGATCTCTATGATAGGAGATATAGATCTCCAATTGGTTGGTTTGAAGTAGGTAAGGCCACAGTAGTAGGGCCTGACTTGGTGTTTGATGTACTAGAGAAGGTTCAATTAATTTGCCAAAGGCTTAGGGTTGCCCAGAGCCAACAAAAATTGTATGCAGATGTGAGGAGAAAGGAACTCGAGTTTGTGGTTGATGATCTTGTGTACTTGAAAATATCCCACATGAAAGGAGTGAAGAGATTCGGCAAGTGTATTAGTGATCCAGCGGTAGTTGTTCCCTTAGAAAGTATAGATATTCAGAACAATCTTTTCTATGAGAAAGTTACAGTCGAAATTCTTGATCATCAAGTTCGTAGATTAAGGAACAAAGAAGTTCCACTAGTCAAAGTTCTTTGGCAGAATCAGTCCGTTGAGGGGGCCACTTGGGAAAAAGAAACAGATATACAGACTAAGTACCGTCATCTTTTCTTCGCGAATCTAGATTCAGTATAAGGTACTAATCTTCTTAAGATTTCTCTCTATCATGCTCAGTTTCAACAACACATCGTGTTCATATCAGTTGTGTATTCATGAATTAGTTAATTCATGCATTCCCTGCATCAGACAGACATATTCAGTATTTAACCTAAATCCATCAGTTTTCCCAGTTTAACCAATTTCATTCGAGGATGAATGATCCCAAGGGGGAGATATTGTAACACCCTGTATTTACCTAGAAGGATCTAAGTACCAATGCATATGTATTCACATATGAAATTTTCAAAATAGTCATTCTTCAGTATACAGCTTGCAATCCATAGGAAATTCAACTAGCTTTCCAACAATATAAAATTTACCTAATCTGTTTACAAGGTTAGAAGTTATGGTGATTTTAAGTTTCAGTCATTAAAACCATCATTTTATCCCTTAGCATATTGCGGAGCCAACATAAATGATGATTGTCAATTTCTAGTGAAGCTCCACAAAACCACTATGTCACACCGTCAACCAAATTTCTAATTATCCTTTTCCAGTGTTCTGTCGCGATCATGACGCGTCACTCCAAGGGTGAATTTGAGAATCAAAGGGCACTATGATTCCTCCACGTCACACCAAGCCCTCATTTCCCAATTTTCCAATTCTAGTGACACGGCAGCGCCTGCTCACAAAATTAGGAATTTCTTAGTAATTCTAAGTTTTAAATCCGAGGGCACTACAATCTTTTCCCCCTCACCCCAGTTAGCCTTTAACATGAAATTCACCCTAATTAACCCATTATTTCACTATTTTAATAACTTTTCCCCCAAATCAAGAACCCTATCTCTCCAATTTCAAGGCCAATCCTCAAGAACTCACCAAGAACTTCAAGAATTCATCCAACAAAGTATGTTAGATGTTCATCCATGGATCCCTTTCATCCATGGAGTCCAAGCAACCTTTTTTAAATTATAAAATTGTGATCCTTCAAGTTATGATGTGTTAAATTGTGATTTTACCCATGAATCTCCATGAACTATGATTTTATACCATGTTACCATGAAATTATTGTTATTATTCAATCCTTCGTGTTTTGATATTATTATTTATTGAACAAAACCATGATTTAACTCTATTATGTCGGATTCATGCTATTTCTATATGTTTTAGAACATTCCTATGATGGTTTTGAACCATGAACTACAAGTGTTTGATAAAATGCCTACAAGAGTGATTGATTTAATAAAAACCTTCATGCTTTATCCCCTAAGCTTTAGTGTCTTTTCAGTATTGTTGTTTTGAGTCCTGGGAGTATTGAATACCCAAAAATTATAGCTATTTATTTAGTCTAGTCTCAGTACATTATAGAATAGTCTTCATATTATACTATAATAGTTATCAAAATAGTCAGATATCAGTCATTAGACTCAGAACAGTCTAGTATCTCAGTGTCATTTAGTTGGGAGTAGGATTTAGCACCGAGTAAGTGCAGGGATGGTGGCTTCCCCGTCAGATAGGCAGATTCATTAGTAATAGTCCCTATTCTCCAGAACTATGTAGCCAGCATAGGATATGAGTAGTCACCCATTAGATTAGGCTTGACTATCTCGCAAGGGTCACCCGTCAGTTCAGGCTTGATACTCTTAGTCTTTTGGACATTATATTAGTTTAGTGGGTCCACATAGCCAATGCTAGTACCTGTGGTATGGTACGAATACCCATCCAACTGAGGTTATAGGTTGGACCCCAATTAGCTCAGATTGGGGCATATCTGTTAGATGATACCTCCCACAGTCTCAGATATAGTCTTAGTCACAGTCCCCATTCAGTTATTCAGTCTTAGTGTTGTTAGGCCAAATCATACAGATGTCAGTCGTTTCAGTATTTTAGTTTACAAATTTTACTCAGTTCATGTTATATGCTTGGTCATGCATCCTTAGGGTCTACAGATTTTCATGTATTTTCAGTATTTACAGACTCTCATGCATATATAGTATTTTATGCTTTACATGTATATTCAGATAGTTTATTACTCCTATTCATGAAACCTTGTATGTAAGCCTACCTCATTTAGCATACCAGTATATTCAAAATACTGATCGCATGCCTTTCTTTTGCATTATGATGTCTCATATCATAGGTGCTGACGCTTAGTTCTCGGATTGCACCTAGATTCTCAGATTATCAGCAACACAGTAGCAGTGGTGAGTCCTCATCATCCGAGGACAGATTATTTTACTTCATGTCTTCATTTCAGTAGTTATTTGAGTTTGTTAGGGCCTGTTCCATTAACTCATAATATTCAGTTTAGAGGATTTTCAAACACTATAGTTAGCTGTGCAAATTATTTAGATTTCAGCATTATGCCAGATTCATAATTCAGTAGTTGTTTTATTATTAAAACCTTATGGAATTTTAGTTATTCTTCCACATTCATGATTATATTAACCATTGCTCACAGCAGGTACCAGCTCATAGGTTAGCTTGTGGTCCCTCGGGACTGTAAGCACCGTGTGATGACTAAGGGTAGTCCCAAGTCATTACACCTCTCTAAATGCCCTCTCATGAATCTTATCATGTATGTATTAAGCAAAATTAATATTGTACCCTACTATAATGCTGACCAACAAAACTGCTAGATCAAAAGGAGGTAATTATTCACTCTAGTAAGGCCCAAACTATTCGTACAATGGACCATCAAAACTGTCTCGCAAAGTACAGGGATAATTTTTTTATATCTTCTTTCCCTGCAACCCCAATAGGCATCAAACCTACTCTCAATAATATAGCTAGAAACCCATCTTAATAGCTCCCACTTCTCCTTAGGATCCTTTATCTTGGTCCTATTTTTCATTGTCTCCATCTGATAATCAAACTCTGTTGTACTCATCAGCATCTCATGTCTAGGCCCAATCAACAACTGCTAAATATCTTGGATATATAAACCTGATTACCTCAAACTAAAGTATGGGAAATAGAGGTTGGTATCGAGCTTGTAGCCTTGGAGGCATGATCAAATCAATTGAAGCAACATATGATGCATATAGCTTTTGGAAGGTTCCCCCATCCAGCCAAATTTATATTTGTTAAACAAGGTCTTTATCTATGGAATCCCATCCAAATCAACTATCCAAATATGGGGTTCCTTGGCAATATTCCTTTTGAAACCACCCTTCTCGTTCATCTCGGTAATCTTGTCCTATATCACGTTTATATCTTGAACACACTATCTCTTATTTTGTCAAGAAAAAGTAGATCGGGCCCTTTTCCCGACTAAGGGTAGAGTCAAAGAGTTTGTGGAATACTGTATCTCAGTACTAGAAGTAGATGCAACAGCAGTGTTGTCCTTACCATTAGTATATTTGAAGGACTTCTCTCCCTCTTTAGACTAGTGAGTATTAGTATTTTTCTCATCACTACAAGACTCAGAAGATTATGCTTTCTCTTCATACTGGAGAGCGATAGTGTTCTCCTCACTTTCACCAGACCGAAGTGATTTCTCTCTCTCTTTAGATTGGAGAGGAGTGGGTACCTACATAGTAGGAGCCAATAAAACCTGAAGCCAAATCTGTAGTGCAGCCTGTGGTGTGGCATGAACATTAACTTCCTCCTTTGTATGTTTCCTTGTACGATAAGGCACAAGTGGTAAGTCATCTATATCATACGTATCCATAGATCCACTTACCTTCGGAGTCTTGTCTCAAAGTCTACATTTTAGTTCCTGGGATCTATCCGTCATTTGAAGGTGAAAGTGGCATCGCCTCGCTTTTGAGTGCCTTTAGGTGGCATGTTACCTATATAGGAAAGAATTAGTATTTAAAACAAACAACTAGCTAAATAAAACACCAAAAGAAGTAGTATGTTGCAGGGCTAAGTCTTATGAGTCTAGTCTATGAGTCGTAGACCGGGTACATGACTCATGGAACCCAATTGTGGACTTCAGATTTGAAGTTCATAAGTCTAGTCTATGAGTCGTAGACTAGGTTCACTAGTCGTGCATCTTACTCGTGAAATTCAAAAATAGAACCTGAGGTACAAGAGTCTTAGGTCTGATTCTTATGTGTCTAATCCATGACTCGTAAACCCAGTTCACGTGGGTTAGACTGGTAAGTTCAAATCGAATCTCAACATAATTGCACTAGTTTTTCCATCCCATATTATGAATTTTTTTTATAGTTATGTTGTATTCAATCATGCCACCTTAACTAGGCATTTGCCTATCAGTTAGACAATACCAAATAACAGTGATAGTCTTACTTGGGGGGAATTAACCCAAAATAATCATAAAGAACATACCTGTGCAAAGATGAGAAGTATGAATAATAACTAGACGATTTTATCCCACACTTGAAACTTCTAATAATTGGTCTACAAAAGTGGGTGTTGGATTATTTTGATTCGGGTATTAGAGTGATGATCACTATTAGGGTTTATGAGGTTTTGTATTTTGAATGAGAGAAGAAGGAAATAAGGTTGTACGATTTTGTATTGAATGGTTTTATGGTTTTTGGGTTTTGGGAAATCAGGTAGTGAGTTTTAAAAATAAAGAAAAATAAGGTTGAAAACAAAACTTACCTGATCCCTATGAGTGGCACCTATGGGTCGTAGACCTAGTTCACGACCTGTGGGTTCCACTCGTGGGTCATTAATAAGACCTGAATACCTTCTGATTCCCACGAGTTTAATCTACGAGTCATAGACTATGACTTATGGGTTGAACTAGTGAACCATGAACTCAATCCCTTCATTTGTTTGATTCCCACGAGTTAGGCCTACGAGTCGTAGACTTGGTTCACCACCCATGGTCTGAATTCATGAAACATCATCTGAGAATATTAAATCCCTTCTGATTTTCATGAGTCTAGTCTATAATTTGTAGACCTAATCCACGACTCATAGACTCTACTCGTGAGTATACTTACCTGGAGTTCTACTTTGTCATCTTTTCTTTGGATTAATAATACATGCATACTTCAATTACTAATCGTGATATTCCCAAACTTGATAAAAACAAAGCAAAGTAAGAACTAAATCCTTGGGTTACCTCCCAAGAAGTGCTTGATTTAACGTTGCATCACAATGTGGCAATGTCGGGTACTCATACTTCACCAACTAATCTCATAGGTTGCCTCTCATGAAGCTCTTGATTTAACGTCATGAAATGAAATGATTTGGCTTGATCTCTCAAGCCTATTTAATATCATTTCACAAATCGACCTTGGGTCATTGCTGTCACCCATGTAGCATTTCACTCATTGATCATTTACCTTAAACCTCTTCCTATCCTTTTTCTCAAGTTCAATTACACTAAAAGGGAATACTATAACAACTCTATATGAGCCATTCTCTTTTAATTGTAACTTGCCAGGAAACAGCTGCTTCCTTGAGTCAAACAGTAGTACCATGTCACCAACAGTGCCTTTGAATCTTTCAATCATGATGAAACATCATTTTCACCTTATATAAGATTGAGCTCTCATATGCGTGGAGACAAAATTATTCCGGTCTCATTCATTTGTTCAAGCCTCATCTTGTTTTTTTCACTTCATTCCAGATTCAACCTCTTCAATGCCCATAATGCCTTATGCACAAGTTCAATAGGCAAGTGTCATTACTTTCCATACATAAGATGATACTGATATGTACCAATAGGATTTTTGAATGTAGTTTGATATGCCCATAATGCATCATCTAACTTCCTTTCTCAATCTGTCCTATTAGCATTAATAGTATTTGCAAAAATAGACTTGATCTCTTGGTTGGACACCTTAAGTGACTGCTCATTTATAGAAGGTAAAGTGTCACCACCTGGTGTATCACACTGTATTTCTCAATAGGTCCTTAAATAGGTGGTTGCAAAAGTGGGATCCTCCATCACTAATGATCATTCTAGGTGTCCTGAATCTGACGAATATGTTCTTTTTTAAGAAGGTTGGGACACTTTTACCTTTATTATTGGGAATGGAAACTACTTCCACCCATTTTGGAACATAGTCTGTAAACACCAAAATATACTTCATGCCATGCGAACTCATAAAGGGGACCACAATGTCAATACCCCAGACATCAAACAACTCAAACTGAAGAAAATCTGTCATCGATAGTTCATGTCTCCATGATATATTCCCTTTCCTTTGACATTGGTCACATGCCCTTGTTTATTCATGGGCATCTTTGAGAAATATAGGCCAGTAATATCCATATTTCAAGATCTTGTGTGCAAATTGCATACCTCTATGGTGACCCCCAACTGGTGAAGAGTGGCATGCCTCTAGGATACTCATTATCTTAACCTCCGGGATGCATCTTATCATTACACCATCTGCATAGACCCAAAACAAGTATGGCTCATCCCCAAAAATCTTACAAACCTCAAGTATAAACTTCCTTCGCTGTTGAAATGACATATCTTCCAGAACTAGGCACTTACCTAATAATTGGAAAAATCTACAAACCAAGGGATTAAGTTTTGTGATGCTACTAAGACATGATCATATGGAAAAGTATTATAAATTTAAAGCTCATATGAGTTTTAGCATTGGTTCATCCTCAAGGTGTGACAAATGGTGCCTTTTCGAACCTTGACCGTAAAATCAAATTCCTGTGACAGAAGTACCCAACGAATCAACTTCAACTTTGCATCGTTCTTTTCCATAAGATATCTAAGACATGAATGGTCAGTGTGAACAATGAATTTGGTGACAATCAAGTAAGATCGGAATTTTTTAAAGGCGAACACCACTGTAAGCAACTCTTATTCAGTCATGGTATAATTTTTCTATGCAAGATTAAGTGCATTGCTAGCATAGTAAATGGGGTGTAGTATATTTTCTCTCTTTGGTCCTAGGAATGCTCCTAATGCTACACCACTAGTATCACACATTACCTCAAATGGAAAGGTCCAATTCGAAACACAATAATTGGGGATGAAATCTACTCCTCCTTTAGACACTAGAATTCTTTTACATAGGCTTCATCAAACATAAACTTCACATTCTTTTCCAATAATTTGAACAACAAATTAGCAATTTTAGAGAAGACCTTAATAAATTGTCTTTGGAAACCTCCATGACCCATGAAACTGTAAATTCCCTTCACAGAAATTAGTAGAGGAAATTTTTCAATCACATATGTTAGGTAATTTTAAAATCATCATTTTAGTATTATGTATTGTTGTATTTAATAAGGAGAAAAATATAGAACCTTAGAGCAGTCAAGTTTTTGGACAAATATAAACCATTTTAGACCATTTCAAACATTTAAGATATTTATACCATTCAAACCATTTAAACCAAGAAAAACCATCCAAATCCATTTAGGGTTCCATTACCAAACCATACCATGCAATGGTTCCAATGAAAGTTCAACAATAGAGTAAAAAAGTTCCCTTAGGCATTTTATCAAACACGTTGAGGGTATACCTTTACCAAGACCAAAAACCAAAGCATAAACCATTAGAATAAGGGTTACCCATGACCCATTTCTTAAACCATAACCAACAAGAACCTACATGTGCAATCCATTGCCAAGAACATGTAAAAATATAGTTTAAACTAAAACCCAACAGTATGCATCAAGACCCTCAATCTTGTTTCCAAAACCACCATTTATGATTCATAAATCAATGTTAAAACCCATTAGATCATGCCTTTAGTTGGAACTACAATAAGGGAAGCCTTTAGATGAACACTTGAGAAACCCTAGCCTTCACTCTTCAAGAGTGAGTTTGAGAGAGTATTTGGAGAGTTTTAATCCTTGAACAAGTGTTATGAGAGGCCACAAAGGGTTATACAACATGGGGACATACGGGTTTTGGGGTGGGAAATGTTTGGACTACTCTTAACTTAAAAACTGAAAATCCATTCCCAGAAGGGTACGACTCAGCTATGTTAATCATACCTTAGGGTATAAGTGGTACCCTAACTCATACCCTACCCTACTCCTTGGTCCCCTATACTGACCAACATACGAGAACACAATCCAAATTGTACCTAAGGGTATGAGTGGTACCCCAAACTTTACCCCCAATCCGTATCTTGGACAGTTTTAACTAGGCAACTCAATAAGATTCTTACGACTTGGCATTGTAACCCTTATATCCAACCATGCAACTCGTATGATGTTGATACATATCTTGGATAGAACCCAAGCCAAGCCTTCTTCCCAACATACGAGTTAGCCTTCCCTAAATCATATCCAAGGATATGATTGGTACCCTTGAGTCGTACCAACTCCAGAAAGTCCATAACCCAAGAAATTTTGCAAGGGTCTAAATTCTGGGGTGTTTTAGTCTCCCCCACTAGGATCATTCATCCTCGAATGATGGGTAAGGGAAGGAATAAGCATGAGGTAACATATTAACACACATCAAACTTTCCTCCAACCAACATATAAAACAAGGACATAAACCAAGATGAGAAGATTACCACATACCCCAAGCACGATTTACACCACAACACCTCCATCCCAACCTCTAACTAAGTTAGAAAACAAAGATACAAGGGGGACCATTCCTTGATACAAGGGGGACCATTCCTTCCCTTTAACCAAGTTATAAGACAAAGATGTGTTGAATAACACATACCTTATGCACAAATTTTCAAAGTAAAAACCAACAAAGACACTTGGACTTTATGTCCTCTTTTGCATCCCAAATGGCTTTCTCGGATTTTTAGTTCAACCAGGGAACTTTTACCGAGGCCACACCTTTACCAATCCAAGATCCTTATCAGAACCTCCTTAGAGAACAAGGAATCTGAGATATCAATACCACCCAAAGGAACCAATCAACATAGGACCATCCATACCTTACCTCTACACAAACATATGGAATATCAGATGAATAGACTCATGATAGAGAGCAAATTCAATTCAATCTACCATTTCCCAAAGACACATCACTACGAGAGCTTGAGTCTAGTTATACACCACCTCTATGTTCAAGCCTATCCAAAACTAACAAGAGTTGACTTAAGCCATTGGGATCTTCTCCTTACATCTATCCCGAAACTCTACTCTACTTTATCACTATTATAACATGACAACCATAAGTAAAAGACATGGGAAAACTATAACCAACTATTACACCATGAAAACAATTTATCAGACATGCCTCACCAAGCCTCTTAAGTACCCAACACCACTATTGGAATATCTACTAACTGCACATTCAAGCCTACCTCTTATATACCCGTGGTATGATCTATCCTTCCAAAGATTTAGTACCCCTTGTAACTTTCATAAAGATTTTCACCATTTATTCCTTTCCTAACCACTTATCATGACAACAAGCTTACCTCACCTTCCAAAACCTTAGTTCTAGTAGTCACACTAAACTCTCCCCCACTTTGGGACTTCTATATTCCCTATTTCAAAACCTTACCATACCTCCGAAACCACTACCACCCTATCATGAGAAGGGTCAAGGAACCAATTTACAAGAATTATCCATGCCACCCAAGGCAAGACCCTCGAAATAAGACATGAAACCACAGGCATGAAGTACTCCATAGCAACCACCTAGACCATAATGAAGAACCATACTGATCAAACTATACAAAAAAAGAGTCCATAGAACTGGACATAAAAAAAACACAACCACATATACCATAGGTAATGTAATGTAGAGTCAAGACTCATATCCAGGGAACAGGGCAAATAAGAATTGTAAACCTTAGGCATAAGACTTATAAGAATGCATGCAACACTAGTAGAGTACTTTCTTAACCAAGATAGAACAGAATCATTAGAATATGCAACCCAAACTTCCCTTGAAGTCCACCACTAGAGAAAAGTTTTAGATTAACCACTAACTTTAATCCCATTACACCTACAAGCACAATACTTTTCTCTAATGGGTATCACCAAAAATGTACACTAGGGACACTTGGTTTACCTATACCTAAAACCTTATTTATCCTAATGCTACCTAAAGCCTAGTATAGTCGTACAAACCCCATGCTCTAACCCATCCAATGACCTAACCCCCAATCCATCCATTCAACCTGAACCTTCGGCCTATAAGTCACAACTTTCCCCACAATTACTTTCCCCGAGATAACATGCTCCCTTTATTTAAATCCAGATCTAGGTTAACACCTAGTATTTATCAACCACCATACACTACTAACCAAGTACCCCATATAAAAATATGAATATTTAATGTCCTTCCCACAAGAAGGACAACCTATATTCCTTAGTCAACCACCAATAACCTATTCTTTTTTGGGGAAATGAAAACACTCCACGAAAAATACTAGAACATATGAGACCTTTATCTAAAATATCCCTTAATTTCTCCTTAAGATCCTTTAACTACACCAAAACCATTCTATAAATAAGGAATAGAAATTGGACAAATGTTCGAAACAAGACAAATCCTAAACCAACCTCCCCATTAGAAAGACACTATGAGAGTCATTAAGAAGACCAAAAAAAATTCATTCACCACTGGAAACAAATACATAGAAGGACCTTTTGAGTTAGAATCTTTAACCTGGACCGAACAATGAAGACACCACTTTGGAGACCAACCTCCGAGTTCTAAGGTATTATATAAAATTTCCCTTAGTAGAAAAACTTGGTAGCGCATATGCAAGTGTACGTGGTCTATCAAGTAGTAAAGTGGACTTCAAGAAAGCCAAGTATCAATCCTATAGGGACTTGATTCAACAATGATTAAATTTTAGTTCACTGTTTAAATTCAATTAATGCTAGAGTAACCAATAGAGAGTTTGGAATTTGTAAATTAAAACTAAAGTAATAGTGCATAAATTAAAGGTCTTGAAACAATCAATAGAGTAAAGCCCAGGGTTAAAGCACTTCGAACAATCATACTATGTTATTGAACTTCATTCGTTAACTTGCTTATCTTGGTTGTTGATTCGTAGGGTTAATTATGTAATCATGGTCTCCCGACCTCTAATCTTTTACCTAATATGGACATTACAACTACATCATTGAATGGAGATGTAATAATCCACTTAAGTATATTTAGCTATCATCCTACGTGTGATCAAGTAAGGCCTCTAAGTACGTCCTTGTTCAAGACACTAATTTGAATTCCTTATTTCATAAAAGAAGACAAACCATACTTTGTTCATGTTTATGTTCTATCTCCCTATTCCCTCTCCCAAGTTCACATGGTTGACAATAGATGTATTTTTTGGGTGATTAATCTATCAAATAGTTAAATCAAAGATGAACACAAAACTAAATATGATAATCAAATTAAGCAAAACCAATTCAAAACACTAATACTCATGTTCTTGGCTTTAACTCTGGAAAGAGGGTTTTAGTCACGCATAGTCATAATCATAATCACAAGATTGTAATTAACAACCAAAGACATGAATGAACTAAATTAAGTAAGGAAAACCTAAAATACGGTGTTGCAGCAGCTCCTCAATCTCTAAAGACATTCAAAAGTCGGCCAAGGTATATAAAAACAAGTACAAAAGTCCTATTTATAGGAAAAGGATTTTTTTACGTCGGTGGAACAAGGGCCACATCGCAGGCTCATCATTGCGGGATGGGGGCGCGACGTAGGTTCATCGCGGAGACACACTATTTTGGGTACCTTTTGAAGCTTTTGGAGCATAGCACGTGCCACTTGGACATTTTTAAGGCCCCAAACACACTGGTAATATCCCAGTATCCACTTTACGTCAAATCTTATCTCGTGCTCTTGTTGATCCATTCCAAGCATTTTGGTGTTCTTTTCACTTGATTCCAGTTAGTATATCATTCATATATCATCATAATAAAAACTCACCAAGCATACTATAGCATCATACACCACAAATTAGAGCTGAAAACAACACAACATCCAAAACGGTGAACTAGAAACACGAGCTAAGACTAGGCTTGCCCAAATTTATCTTAAGCTTATTGTTTTGACTCTTGTCTTGATCCAATTGAACTTTGAACATTATATAAAAGTTGTTCCACTCATAATTATACATTTAAACGATAAAGAACTCTTAAACACAATAGAATCCAATGGGATCGACTAGACAAACACCTACCTTAAGCTAGTAATGCTAGTTTCCACGATTGAACTCTAAATGACTCATTTAAGTACAAACTTGTTGGAAAACACTTTGAACATTATAATCACATAATTTTTTACTTATATGCTTATTTATATCATCATTAACACATTAAGCACATGAATTGTCCTCAAAACAAGGTTAAATAAGCTAGGATAACAGCACTAAGATGCATCAAACCACCTCAGATCACCACCCCACACTTAAAGCCTTGTTCATCCTCAAACAACTATTTACTCTAAGAATCATAAGTTGAGGTGACTCCACACCTCTACTAAAAGTAATACACTCAAGATAATACTATAATGACTACACAGAATGCAAGTTTCTACACTAAGCATATTACAAACACAATTGAAAGCTCATGAATATTATTTAAAACATCCTATCCTCAAGAATAAACTCACCAAGTTAGAAAACTCATGAATATTTCTCAATTAAAGACATCATACAATATCCCAGGTATCATCAAACATGTGCCCTAAAAAAGAGTTACCCATAAACACTCACATAGATGTAATATAGCATAGAATGGGTATAAGAATCAAATTTTACTCACTCTCACAATGAATTCACAAGTTAAACACAATGACCCATAGGCTTTTCCTTAGTGTAGTACTCTACTAATATCAAAATGTTAAGGCTCGGGATCAAATAGGTCTTTATAGGTTATAATGTAGGCTAAGGGATAAGTAGGAACTATTCTGGCTAGTAATAGGGACTATCCTTCCTAAGCACTTTAATACATCATATTATATAATCAACTCAACTCTAACAACCAAATTACACCACTTCTATTTACCCACATTGTTTTTTGATTTGCCCCGTCACATTAAGCTACTTTACATATACTATGGTGGGAATGTGCTATGTATATATCATTTAATTTTACCCTTTTTCGCACCCAATTTATGTTACACACCCCTATGATATCCCGTCTCAACTTAAGCAATTTTCCTTAATTGAGGTGCATAATGTCCAAGGAGGGCCAGGGCCAAAACAGGTTCATTGTAACACAACTGGGATAAAAATGGTAACTTTTTTAGCACAAACTTCTCTAACTCCCAACCACAACACAACAATTTTCATACACCAATAACTATCACTTTAGGGCTTAACATTTACCATTCTCCTACTTGAATTTTCAACTCCTTAACTTAATTAAGTTTTACATTAAAGCACTTAGGAGCTTTTGGATCAAATTTAGGTCAATCAAGGAAGGGGATTAGGCTACATATGGGGTGGTCAAAGAAAAAAGCTAAAGGCCCAATGGGGTTGACTAGGATTATGCAACAAGGTAGGTCAAATAGAGGGTATAAAACAAGGTTATCAAAGAAATGCCTATATCATCTCCTAAACCCACATTCTTTCTTTCTGTTTGTACACACACCAGGCAAGTTCTAGACATCACATGCAAAAAAGAATATACAAATACCTCACACACATAGCATATGCTCAGCTCATATAGGATCACCATAGACTCCAAACCAAACAATAGCATAAATTCAAATTTAAGCCAATAAGTACAAGAGTCATAAACCTGAGCCTAAGAGTCTTAAACGTAGTAATTCACACAAATCAACATGCTTTTACAAACATAAAACTTGCACCATGTAATAAAAAATAGCACCAACAAGAATATCATACACAATTTTTTTTAAATTGAACCAAAACTTGGAAATTTCCCTACCCCACACTTAAAAATCTACTTTGTCCTAAAAGTGAACTTAAAATTAAAGGATAGAAATACTCCCTAAGGACTCTAGGCCTAGCTAGTTGCATTTATTTGCATAAAAGAGGTCTGTGGAACCCCACACTCAGTCTTTGCCAGGCTCCTTAGCTCAGGTTTTTGGTACTCATACTTCCCATCAACATGAGACTCAATAAAAAAAACTACGTGAAATAAAAACTAAAAATACTAAAAATAAAACATACCTACTTAACTTGGGTTGCCTCCTAAGAAGCGCCTGATTTAGCATCGTGGTACGACCTACCTACGACTTATTCATTCTCTTTCCTTTTTTTTCTCACACTTGGTCTCCATCTTATTAATCTCATCACCATCTTGGGTGTGAATTCTCAAGGGTAACCAATTTTTCAACTTCAGCCTTTTCAAGTTCGTCCACTTTCATCATGTCAGGTTGTTGTATTGGAGGCTTGGGTAGATCAATGAGGGTGTCCAAAGAGGCCTACACTCATCCCCTTTAATAACAGTAATCATGCACAAGTCCTTATAGTGGGATAGTTTGTTAAGTGACTTATAAACTTTAAAAACCACCTTTTCATCCTCCAACCTCATTTTGAGCGTACCCTCTCTTACGTCAATCAACGCTTCTCTCATTACTAAGAATAGATGCTCCAAGATGATTGGTACCTATTTATCTGCCTTAAAATCTAGGATAATAAAGTCAGCAGGAATAATAAATTTACTAACCTTTATGAGGACATCCTTAGTAATTCCTTTGAGATAGGCAATTGACCCATCTACCAACTGTAGTCGCACAGAGATAGGTCTAGGATTTTGTAAGCCAAATATGTCAAACAAAGATAAGGGCATCACATTAATGCTTGCCTCTAAGTCACTAAATACGTGGACTACCTCGCTACTCTAAATTTGGATAGGGAGAGTAAACTTCCTCGGATCATTCAATTTTTAGGGGATTTTCTGTGTTACCACTGAACTACACTCCTCAGTGAGTGTTATTGCCTCCACATCCTATAATTTTACCTTATTAGTAACCACTTCCCTCAATTACTTAGCGTACTTAGGCATATCCTACAAAATATCTAAAAGAGGAAGGTTAATATGTAGTTCTCTGAATGTGTTAAGGAACTTCTTGAAACACACTCCCTCTTGGACTTTATATGCTTTTGTGGAAAGGGTAGTTGTGGCATCTGTTTCTCCACTTCTGCAGCAATTTTTTCTTTTGAGTACTCAGACTTCCTTGAATTTTCAACAACTTTTTTGAATACCTGTGGGGGTGTCAAATCTACATCTACCTCCTTAGTTGCCTTTGGAGGTTCTTTGTGGAGCTCTTTACCACTCCTCAAAGTGATTGCCATTACTTGTTTTGGGTTTTTTGTATCTCCAAGAAACCCACCTTTAGGCCTGGTATTTAATGTCTGTGATAAATGCCCCAACTGTAACTCTAAACTTCTTGTGGCTGCTTGCTGGTTTTTTTACATCCATAGCCAACTATGTTTAATTAGCTGAATCTGCTTCATCATCTCTTACAAGTTGCAAGTTGACTGATTTCCTTGTGCCTATGGTTGCTAAATTTGTTGTTGTTGAGAATTTCAAGGCTAATTCAGTGGCTAAGTCTGCCACTTCATATTGTAAGCATTACCATAATTTGGCTTATGATCATTTCCCACATATATTATCAACTGCAGATTGGAAGCACACATAGCCACTGAATGGCCGCTATTACCGTAAACTCATACCAACTAGAAGCCTGTTGGATTGCATTAACTGTGGCTACAGGCTGTGCCACTCCCAACTTAAAACTACTGAACTAGGTGTTTATCATATTTTGCAATGCGACAACCTGAGCTAATAAACCAGTAAATTGGTCCACCTCTAATACACCTGGAATTTTCTTCGTGGCACTCCTATAATCACCATGCCATTCTGGATTTCCTTGAGCTATGAGATTTAATAAAATGTATAGATCATCATATGTCATCTCAAGAGATTGACCACCTGCAGTTGCATCTAGCAAAATTTTTGTATTATGATCAAGAGCCTCTAGAAAAGTATGAGTAAGTACCTCATTAGACTGTGATGGTGTGGAAAATCCTAAAAAAGAGCCTTGAACCGCTCCCAAGCATGATAAAGATTCTCATTTGGCTACTATTTGAAGCATACTTTCTCACTATGAAGTCTCGCAGTCTTGCCAGATAAGAAGAACCAAATAAGGAATTTTCTGGACATGTCATCCCATGATGTGATTGAATTTTCCAGTTCCATATTCAACCACTTTTTTGCTTCCCCAATCAGTGAAAAGGGGAACAACGTCAACCTCATATTGTCTGTATTCACACCCATAGGAATGAATGTGTCATTGATTTTAAGAAAATTTCACAAGTGAACCTGTGGTTCTTCATGTGAAAGCCCTGTGAACTATCCACTGCTAATCAGAAGTTGTACCATATTCTGTTTAAGCTCAAAATTGAGATTTGAGGAATATAGGGGAGAAGGATTGCTTCTCTCCTTCGTTGATGGAAAAGTTCCTCAGGTTCAAAACTTGGTTCAACCAAGTCCTTGTCCCTTTCCAACCTACTACTTTGTAAACATGTTTCTGCATAAATCGAACCAAGACCAAGCATAAAAACACCAAATAAATCTAAAATGCAAAACTAAAATAAAATAGTTGCCAAATTACAAGTCTCCGACAACGGCGCCAAAAACTTGTTGCACCCAAGCGCACACGCAAGTGTACGTGGTCTCACCAAGTAGTAAAGTTTCCTTCAAGAAAGCCGAGTATCGATCCCACTGGGACTTGATTCAACAATGATTCAATTGTTTCATAGTTTACATTCAATTGATGCCAGAGTAACCAACAAAGAGTTTGGAATTTGTCATTTAAAACTAAAGAAACAATGCATAAATTAAAGGTCTTGAAACAATCAATGGCTTAAATCCTAGGGTTAAAGCACTCCAAACAATTATACTATGTTATTGAGCTTCATTCGTTAACTTGCTTATATTAGTTGTTGATTTGTAAGGCTAATTGGATGGTCATGGTCTCCCGACCTCTAATCGTTTACCTAGTATGGATATTACAACTACATCATTGAGCGGGGATGTAATAATCCACTTAAGTTCATTAAGCTATCATCCTATGTGTGAATCATGTAAGGCTTTTAAGTACATCCCTGTCCTAGATGCTAATTTGGATTCCTTATTTCATAAAAGAATACAAACCATACTTTGTTCATCTCTATGTTCTATCTCCCTATTCACTCTCCTGAGTTCACAAGGTTGATAATAGATGTATTTTTTGGGTAACCAATCCATCAAATAGTTAAATCAAATATGAAAACACAACTAAATATGATAAGCAAATTAAATTAAATCAATTAAAAATACTAATACTCATGTTCCTGGATTTAACCCCGAAAAGATGGTGTTTAGCCACGCATAGTCATAATCGTAATCACAAGATTGTAATTAACATCTAAGGAGATGAATGAACTAAATTAAAGTAAGAAAAAACTAAAAGATGGTGTTGCAGCAGCCCCTAAATCTCCAAAGACCTTTAAAAGTCGACCAAGGTGTATAACAACAACTACAAGAGTCCTATTTGTAGGACAAGTATTTTTTACGTCGGTGGAACAAGGGCCGCTTCATGGGCTCATCACGGCGGGATAAGAGGCGCGTCGCAGGCTCATTGCCAGGACACATTGTTTTGGGTCCCTTTTGAAGCTTTTGGAGCATAGAAAATGCCACTTTTCCATTTTTAAGGCTCCACAAGCACTAGTAACGTCCCGGGTATCCATTTTACGTCAAATCTTGTCCTGTGCTCTTGTTGATCCATTTCAAACCTTTTGGCGTTGTTTTCACTTGATTTTCAGTTTGTATATAATTTATATATCATCATAATCAACTTAACAAGCATCCTATAGAATAAAACACCACAAATTAGATCTTAAAACAACACACATCCAAGACGGTGAACTAGAAACACGAGCTAAGACTAGGCTTGCCCAAATTGATCTTAAACTTATTCTTTTGACTATTGTATTGATCTAATTCAACTTTGCACAATATATAAAATTTGTTCCACTCATAATTACACATTTAAACCATGAAGAACTCTTTAAACACAATTGAATCCAATGCGATTGACTAGACAAACACCTAGCTCAAGCTGGTAATGCTAGTTTCCACGATTGAACTCTAAATGACTCATTTAAGTAAAAACTTATTGGAAAACACTTTGAACATTGTAATCACATACTTTGACACTTAGATGCTTATTTATATCATCATTAACACATTAAGCACATGAATTATCCTAAAAACAATGCTAAATAAGCTAGGATAACAACACTAAGATGCATAAAACCACCTCAGATCACTAGGGAACCATCCTCCCATCCCATAACCAACTCTCCAAGGAGTCTAAAGACAACCTTATGGGTCCGATAATCTAAGGATGTGTAGTATAAGTGCAACCAATCTATCCCCCAAATGACTGCAAAATCCACCATATTTGAGTCAAATAAATCCACCAAGACTTCTTTATTACCAACAGATACCACACAACCCATAAACTATTTTGGAAAATACAGAGTCGCCTACCAGGGTAGAAATAGAAAAAAAAGTCTGACATAACCTTGGGACCAAAACCAGAATACATAACCACAAAGGGGCCACAAAAGAGAGAGGGAACCCCAGACTAAGTAAACCATACACAACATAAGGAAAGAGTTTTCAAAGTACCAGTGTCAGCATTAGTATATGCCTTGGATTCTCGAGGGATAGTAAGAGCATTGAGATGTTTTCGAGAAGTGTCAAAGCCAGAAGTAGCAACCCTTGGTGCAAGAGCTAGAGAAGTGGCAATCGGTACCCTATTTTCCCAAATGATAATCATTATGGGACACTCTCATTGCATGTGACCCAACTGAAGACAACTAAAACACTGATTCCTTTCTTCCTTGAAACAATCATGGTGCGACCATTCGTAAAATCTACAAAGAGGATAGGATGATGCAGTTTGGGCCATACTTGCCCGAGATTGGGCACATTATGCTCGAGAAGTATTACAATTCTAAAAATGTCTGCCTCCCAATGAATTCAGGTAGAGAGAACAATCCATAGAATAGGAGTTAGGACCCACTTAACTCTTCTT
Organism: Capsicum annuum; assembly: GCF_002878395.1. Taxonomy (NCBI): domain Eukaryota; kingdom Viridiplantae; phylum Streptophyta; class Magnoliopsida; order Solanales; family Solanaceae; genus Capsicum; species Capsicum annuum. Next base: position 30,055,731 of record NC_061121.1, on the reverse strand, counting down.
CTTAGACCACTTACCACCATACCACTGGCCTCCCCTTTGTTTAGAAAACTGATACCCCTTACCTTGTCTATTTCCCAACCTTGCCTTATTCCCTTCCATACTAGTAGGACTAGACTGGCATGATAGAGTTGTCACTATCTAGGTCAATAAATTAATAGAATGATAGAACTCAACATTGGTAACCTTTTCTTGAGGTAACCAAGAATGAATACCACCTTTCAAAGTAGGGTCAGTGGAAACCGGTGGGACTTTATGAGGAAAACCAGAAGTTGCAACCCTTTACGGGGTTTGTGCCCCATGAGTTAGACTAGATCCTTCCTTGTTATCCTCGAGTGGGACAAGTAAGTTTCTACGAACCTTAGATCGTTGAGAGGATAATATCTAAAAAGTAAACCAAAGAGGATTTATGGAAGAGTTCAAGACTTTAGACTCTATAGCCCAAACATAGAACACAAAGAAAGTAAAATATTCTGAAATGCCTTGTAGCCTCCTCATTATAAGTGTGGTGCACGACACACCCATAAGCAAGACTCTAATCGACACGACTTTGTGGATACCCCATGACACTGAAACCTAAAGCTTTGATAACAAATTGACACGACCCGAACTAGGGCCTTGTCGTAATGGGAAAATCTTAAGCCCGACCCAACCACCAAACGTATACCTGAAGTCAAATGAATTTCAACCATATAAAAAGATAGCAAATTTAACCATGTAGTGACTTTGGGATAAGCCTATATTCGAGGCCAACCCACCCAAGTCAATCCATCTAAAAACCAACCAGTCCAACCAAAACAAAATCAATAAAATAATCCAATATATGTTTATATATAGCATAATCAATCCATACCCAAGTCTACAGTTGTCCATACAAAGCCTCTAGACCAAACCAAAGATTCCTAGCCGGGACATGCCCCCGACTATAGCCAAAATCAAAGTCTATGAAAGACAAGAAATATGTAAAGTAATCCATAACAGGAAATAGATGCCTTACAAACTATGAAAGCTCATAACTTCAATCCAATAGCTGATCCCAAATTTGATCACTAAGAAGGAGAAGTGGAATGGCCCATTCCTGTATCATGTGGGGATAGAGTCGCTTGGAGATGGGTTATTAGGTGAACACTAGCATCCATTTAGGATAAGGATAAAATAATGCCATCCACTAAAACCAAGTAAATCAACCATATGCACACAAATCATACATATATATAACCATGCTAGAAAAAGAGAATCGAGTTTAGCATGCCTTTAAAACTATTAACCTGGGTATGTAAAGCTTAAACATCCTTAACCACCCATGGGATAAATGAGTCCAGTGTAACCCTCTAAACAAGCCTCGATACGTGCAGCGTGAACCGGAGATACTATAAGAGTAGGGGATTCTCAAGTACCCTTATCTCTCCATGAAACATATATACAGTGTACTTAGAGGATTCTCATTTACGTCATGAGTATCATATATAGTCGCCATGACCAACCCCTCATGTCGGCAAATATGAGTTTCCAGTGTTCGTCTGTTGGACTCTCACCTTCATGGTTAGCTATTACACCCTACCATCATTGCCTAATTAAAACCATTTTTCATCCAACCAATTTATTATTAACCAACGCTATGATTAGTTATATCACCATAGCGACTATTACTTGCAAGTAATGTCCTTAGACAACCTTTTATGTAGAGGGATTCCCATGTACCCATAGCCTACATTATCAAGTTAACTTGAGGAAATCTCGTGTACCCCACAAGTGTTCCATTATTAAAATTGCTTGGGGGAATCCCTTATACTCACAAGATGTTCATTAGCGTGTTTACTTGGGGAATTCCTTTGTACCCCGGCAGGATGTTTAATTAAGGCATAACCATTATTCAAACAAATTTTGTTATTTCATTCACTCAGGGGATCATATGTACCCCACAAGGTTTTTATCCAGACCAACCATAACCATCAAAACCTTACCCTTTAACCATTCCAAACCATTCACACCATTTAAATCATTTTAGACCATTTCAAATATTTAAGACATTTGTACCATTTAAACCATGCAAAACCATCCAAATCCATTTTGGGTTCCATTACCAAATAATACTATGCAATTGTTCCAATGAAAGTTCAACAATAGAGTAAAAATGTTCTCTTAGGCATTTTATCAAACATGTTGAGGACATACCTTTACCAAGACCAAAAACCAAATCATAAACCATCAGAATAAGGGTTACCCATGACCCATTTTTTAAACTATAACCAACAAGAACCTACATGTGCAAACCATCACCATGAACATGTAAAAATATAGTTTAAACCAGGGCCCAACAATGTGCATCAAGACCCTCAACCTTGTTTCCAAACCACATTTATGATTCATAAATCAATGTTAAAAACATATTAAATTATGTCTTTAGTTGGAACTAACAACGAGGGAAGAAGTACATTCCTTATACAAGATGATCCACAAAATTTATTTGACTCTTCTTAGCCTCTAGATGAATACTTGAGAAACCCTAGCCTCCAATCTTCAAGAGTGAGTTTTAGAGAGTATTTAGAGTATTTTAATCCTTGAAAAAGTGTTATGAGAGGCCACTAAGGGTTATATAATATGGGGACATAAGGTTTTTGGGGTGGGAAATGTCCGGACTACCCTTAACTTAAAAGTTGAAAATCTATTCCCAGGAGGGTACGACTCACATATGTTAAAACCGTACCCTAGGGTATGAGTGATACCCTAACTCATACCCTACCCTTATCCATGGTCTTTTATACTAGCCAACATATAAGAACACAAGTCTAACTCATACCTAAGGGTATGAATGGTACCCCAAACCGTACCCCCAATCCATATCTTGGACAATTTCAACTAGGCAACTCAATTAGCTTCATATGACTTGGAATTGTAACCTCGTATCCAACTATACGACTCGTATGATGTTGAGTCATATCTTGGACAGCAACCAGGACAAACCTTCTTCCCAACATATGAGTTAGCCTTTCCTAAATCATAACCAAGGGTACAATTGGTACCCTTGAGTCGTACCAAGTCCAAAAAGTTCAAAACCTAAGAAATTTTACAAGGGTCTAAATTCTAGGGTGTTTCAGCACTATCCCTTTCTTTACCATAAAATAAAATTTTTCCTAACTAAGCATCAAGTTGCACTCTTCACATATTTGCAATATATTGGAAAAATAATCCAAGAAGTCATTGACTGAATCACCCCCAACTAAAAAGTCATCCATGAAAACCTCAATAGTGTCTTCCACCATGTCAAAAATAATGGACATCATACAATGCTTAAAAGTTATAGGAGCAATAAATTAACCAAAAGGCATTCTTTGAAATGCAAATATCCCATTTGTACAAGTTAAAGTGGTCTTCTCTTGGTCCCTGAGAGCAATAGAAATCTAATTATACCCCAAATGACCATCAAGAAAACAATACCACCCTCTACCAACAAGGCAACCTAATATCTAATCCATAAATAGCATAGGAAAATGATCCTTCTAAATCTATTAATTTAGCTTCCTATAGTCCATGCAAACTTATCATCTGATAACTATTTTCATAGGAACTATCTCATTCTTCTCATTGGGAATCACAGTGATTCCACCCTTTTTTGGCACACATTAGACTAGGCTCACTCATTTTATGTCGGCAATTAGAGAAACCACACCTGCATCTAACCACTTAATGATTTCTTTCTTCACAACCTCTTACATAAGTGGATTTAATCTACGTTGATGCTCAATACTAGGTATACAATCCGACTCAAGTTGGATTTTATGAGTACAAATCCAAAATGGAATTTCAATGATGTCTGTAGTAGTCCATCCAGTGGCCTTTGTGAACTTATGCAAAACAGACACTAAGGCCTCAACCTGCCACTCTAATAAATTAGTTACAATAGTAACTGGAAAGGTATTATTAGCCCCGAAGAATTCATAACATAGATGAGAATGAAGTGCCTTTATCTCTAAAATGATAGACTTCTTGATAGATGGTTTAGTAGGTGGGGTTGTTATTTCTTCGGATCAAGATCCATATTCTTTGGTGCATGAGTGTATGAAACCCTACCAATAATTATGTTTACCATCTCATCGTTCTTGGCAATACCATCACTGTCAAAATTCATTATCACAACTGTAAGTTCCTCAACACCGACTCTCTCCTTAATAGGTTCTACTAACTCATCTTCATCTACAGTGTCTATCAATGAAACCACATACTTATCCTTGAACTGCTTTATAGATTGGAATACATTAAAGGTGACTTGCTTATTATTAAGTTAAAACTTTATCTATCCCCATATCAACTAATGCCTTACTCGTAGCTAGGAAAGGCCTTCCCAATATGGTCGGGACCTCAAAGTGTAACTCATAATTAAGAATCACAAAATTAGTCAAAATATGAAAGATGCTACCTTTACCAACACATCACATAACGTACCAATAGGCTTTTTCACAGTGTGATCCACCATTAAAAGTCTCATAAAGTTCGATGTAGGTAACCTCAAATCCAACTATTTGTAGATGACTAGCAATATCAAATTAATGCTAGCACCTAAATCACATAAGGCTCATACAGAATTTGAATACCCAATAGTATAAGGAATGATGATTGCTCATGAATTTTTTTAACTAAAGATCATGAGGAAATAGCGCTGCAATGGTGTACATAATCAATAGGCTCAAAAATCGCTTTCCTATTTTTTATCACCAAATCTTTCATAAACTTTGCATAACCTGACATTTTCTCTAGAGCATCCACAAGAAGGATATTCATAGATAGCTTCTTTAACATGGAAATAAACTTTTGATATTTTTCCTCTTTGACTTTCTTCTTTTATCTTTGGGGATAAGGTAAAGGAGGTTAGGGAATGGGCTTCAATACTAGTGTGACCTCTTTGCCTTAGCTTCTTTTTTAACAACTAGAGGCTTCTGAGATACCTCATAATTTAGCATTAAATTCTCCGTTGTACCACATCATCAATTCTCATGAGGTTGTTTTTCATGTTTTCAACCATAAGATTAGGCAGATCAATAGTAACCTTATCAATCTAAGTAGTAATCGCTAGACAATGGACGCTATTTTTAGGATTCTGAATGGTGTTATTTGGAATATTTTTTAGTTGACGTTGGTTTAATATGGTAGATATCTTCCCATATTATTGCTCAAGTTCTTTAATAGCAGTTGCATGAGACTCTACCTTTTGGCTCAAACCTAAAATATCTGCATTGATTTTCGTTAAGCAGCTTTCTTGGCTCTCTTACCCCTTGACCAATTTTGCCAACAAAGCTTCCATCCTTGATTTTCCAAAATCAGCATCATGATTTCCTGGTGGAACATAAAGAATATAAAGACTACTCTTGTCCTTGTAGTCATCTTTCCTTCTCTAATCACCATTATATTTTTGCTTCCAATCACCATCTCTACTCCTATCTTTGTAGATATTGTAGTTGTCTCTATAATAATTCAAACCTTGATTTTGTTACTTAGAGTTCCAATTATATTGGTTATACCCTTGGCCCTTAGATCAAAAACCCATCACCTCTTAATCAAGATATTTAGCTATTCCTTAGAATCTGAATCTTCATACCTAGAAGTTTTACCACATACACCTACAGCATTACAACTACTGCATTTAAATTTTTTGTCACAAATTGATTTGTATTAATACAATCGCATACCTTGTTTATGCTACCTCTTGAAGCACCATCTCATTTAGTGCTCGTTGTTTATTGAAGGCTCCAATTGCATATGTACCGGTTGATCTATCTAGCTCTTGAATATGCCACCATCGATTGGTTTTTGTAATTTTATCTAAGATTTTAAAAACATTCTCCCATCTTAGACCCATGAAGGTTTCATTAGTGATAGTGTCTGCTGCAACCTTAGTATTGGCATTCAAGGCTTCGTAGAAGAACTGAATCAAGTTTCTACCTATAATCCTATAATTTGGTATATTTTGTAGCATTTTATTGAACCTAAACCATGTCTCATATAGTGTTTCATCCTACCACGCACACAAGTGTACATGATCATGCAAGTAATAAAGTTGCCCCTTTGAGCCAAATATCTATCCCACAGAGACTTGATTATTAGCAAGCTATACAATTCAAGTGTTACTATCAAATTTAAGCAAGTGCAAGTCGTAACCCAAGAGATTTTAAGTTTTGAAAATTTAAAAGTAAAAGTAAAAAATAATGAGAAAGTAAAGTGTTTGAAACAATGATTTGGAGATATTCAGGGTCAAGGCAATTTGAACAATCCTACAAAGCAATCCAATCTCGTCGATTAAGTTAACTATATTGATTGTTGATTCATGATGTTAACAACATGATTATAGTCTTCTAAACCTTTAATCATCTATCTAAATTATTTCAACAGCTACATCATTGAGCGAGGATGTGAGAACTAATTCAAACACATTAGTATTTGATCCTACAGATAAATGCATGTAGATAATGACACTTTGGTGTATAAATACCCCTAAGATCACCACAGCACACTTAAATCTTTGTTCGTCCTTGAAAAACTCAATACACTAATCACAATCAAGGAAGACTCTAACATAACTACTAACACTAAGATACTCAAACTAACGTCTGTTGACACCTAATTTTTGCTCTCCCCAACTTGATTTATTCCTGAGTTTTTTCGGTTTTAAATAAAATTATAATATTTATTTTTATCTAAATAAAACCTTTTTGATGTATTTATCTAGGTAATTTGGTCATTCTAAGTAGTGATTATACATTTTTGTATTCATATGTATGAAATCGTGTAATTTTGCTACTTTAATAGTTATTTTATAGAAAATAAAATTTTAATCAAAGGTTATCCTGAAAAGTGATCAAACGATTAAAATTGACTTACATATAATTTGTACTTGAAAATAATTTATTTGAAAAAAATATTTGTTTGATTTTATTAAACCAAGAAACTCAAAATTTAATTTGTTTATAATTCAAATCAGATTTTGATTCAATTTAGTCGATTCATTAAATTGGGTCATACCTAAAATCAATTAGATCATAATTGCAATTCAATTGACTAATTAATTCTCAATTGGCCAAAATTTGAATGAAATTGATTAAACCCAATCTAATTTGGCTATATTTTAAAAAAATAATCAAATTTCTACCCTCTTCTTTATTAATCATTAGCTGCACCAGTAACCCATTACCCAAAACCCTATAAAACCCAGCCTAACATCTCGCCGACCTGGCCTATTTTCTCCTTCTTCTCCATCAAACAAATAGTGTACAAACAAAAACAAAAGACATAAACCTAGCATTGACTTCAGCAACTGCAATTCACCAACAACAACCGTAACTCGATACCCACAAAATCATGTACAACCAACAACTTCAACCCATTAAAACTAACCCAAAATCAACTCTATCAACTCATAAAAAAACAAACCTCAGTAACAACAATATCATCAAACAATGGTCTATTCCATCTCATAGAAATGACACTTTATTCTTTGTTTTTTCTTATCTGAATTTGTATCAAATTAAGTACCATACGTGGCTTCAATTGCCTTAATCCCAAAAAATGTGGTTTGAATTTCAAAAATCAAATCAAATTCACCCAAAAATCTCGTGGATTCTGTGGAATATTCCAAAAATTTCCATTTTTACCCTTCTCATTCATCGTCGATATGAGCAAGGACGGAAACCCCATCTCTCAACATTCATTTATTAGATTGATTCACAACCATGGAATTGGGGTTTTTACCCAAAATTCCACATAGATGGAAGCATCAATTCACCCCTAATTTTATCTTTTATATAAGCCCATTATTGAGCTGAAAATTTAAGGGTCTTGAAGGTTTGAAGAAAAATTTTAAGATAATAGTTTAAAGTTTTCGTAAAAAAATAATTTCATGAAAATCCTTTGACTACTCAAAACCCTTGGAGTGTCTGTGAAGCTTTTCGGTGATAGCAAGAAGGCTCCGATGAAAGCTCAAAGTCCAATTTATTGCTTCGAGATAGGTGACACTTTACCTTTTTTTACTTATATAGTTTTTCTTATTCTTATCATTGTTCTGTAGTCATGGTAGTGTTTTACTCTCTTTATAGCATTGTATGTTGGGATTTGTTTGCTGTAGAAGGACTCAAAGGCTGTAGGTTTTGATGCGGAGAAATAGAAAGGGTTGTATTATTGTGATGTTATCTCTACCTGTCCAGTTGTTTTATTATTATGTTTAACTTCTTCTCAAATTTGATCTTATATGTCTGAGAATGATCTGTTGTATGGGTCAGCTTTTTATTTATGGTATTTGTTTGATAGTAATAAGCGTACACGTAACCTTTATTGAGCTTATTTACACATAATTGTTATTTATTGATTCTTGCCTAGATACTCTATCTGATCATGAGTTTTTGGAAGTCATAATCTAAATATTTCCTTGATACAAAACTATGCAAATCTTTTATTATTGTTTGAATATGGTCATTTATACATTGTTAGTGTTAGGTCTACTTGACTCTTACTGCGATAATTCTTGCTCATGCCATAAGCTTGTTCAAACTTTCTTTTTATGTATGTCGACTAGGATAGTGATAAAAACACCCACTTGGCTCAACAAGTTATGCTCCCCTTGTTTGTATTCTGGAATCTTTCTGGTTTATAGTAACATGTAAGGTTCTTCAATCGTATATTTTGGGGAGACTATTTAGTTGTTTTTTCTTAAGTGAATTATTTATTCATTTTAAGTTCCATAGAATAATAATATTTTGGTCATTTTATGACATTTCATATAGTTATTGACTATGTATTAACAATATTAGTTGTGTGAGAAGCAAGTAGTTGTTCGTGTTGCTTTCCTGATTTTGAGTCTATCTTGATACGAATTAAGAATGATGCAGGCAAGTAAAAAGTGATGGTTTACAATATTGGCAGTGATGGTATCTTGAGGTACCAAGGAAAATTATATGTTCCCGACGTTGATGGGTTGCGAGGTAGGATTTTGGTTGAAGCCCATGAATCATGGTGTACGGTTCATCATGGCTCAATAAAGATGTATCATAACCTTAAGGAGATTTATTGGTGGAATAAAATAAAGCGGGATGTGGCCAATTATGTGGCTAAATGCTGATGTGTCAGCAAGTGAAGATGGAACACTTGAGGCCTGGTGTGTTGTCTCAAGAGATTGAGTTGCCGGTTTAGAAATGGGAGATAATCAATATATATTTTTTTATTAGTTTTCTGCGGTCTCACCAGAAGTTTGATTTGATCTGGGTCATCGTGGATAGGATGACTAAGTCTGCTCACTTTTTATTAGTAAGAACTAATTTCTCTTCTGAGGATTATTCTAATTTGTTCATCGAGGAGATCATGAAGTTGCATAGTGATCCAATTTCTATTATTTTAGATTGATGCACTCAGTTCTCATCTTATTTTTAGAGGTTATTTTAGAAGGGTTTGGGGAATAAGGTGACCATTAGCATCGCTTTCCACCAGCATATGGATGGGCAAGCAAAAAGGACAATTCAAGTTTTGGAAGATATGATTCGGTCTTGCATAATTGATTATTATGGTAGTTAGGTTGACCACTTGCCACTCATAGAGTTTGCTTATAACAACAGTTATCACTCTAGCATTGGTATGGCACCTTTTGAGGCCGTGTATGGTAGGATATGTAGATCTCCTATGGAGTGGTTTGAAGTTGGTAAGGCTGAGATATTTGGACCGGATTTCGTTTACCAAGCGATGGAGAAGGTGAAGATGATTTGAGATAGGCTTACGACCTCCTAAAGTCACCAAAAGTCCTCTAAAGATGTGAAGAGAATTGGAATTAAATGTGGGAGATTGGGTTTTCCTAAAAGTGTCTCTCATGAAAGGAGTGATGTAGTTTGGGAAGAAATAAAAGCTTAGACTCTATTATATCGGTCCGTACTTGGTTTTGAAAAAGGTAGGTAGTGTTACTTATAAATTGGAGTGGCCTTTTGGTTTGGACTCCGCTCACCCAGTGTTTCATCTGTCGATGTTGAGAAAGTGCGTGGGTGATCCATCGATGGTTGTTCCTTTGAAAAGGGTGGGTATTTTGGATTCCTTGTCTTATAAGGAAGGTTTGGTGGAAATCTTGGATCAAAGAGTTCGTTGATTGCATACCAAGGATGTGGCTTCGATAAATATTCTTTGGAAAAACCAAAAGGATGAGGAAGTTACTTGGGAAACTAAGGAGGACATGAAGCCAAGTATCTATTCTTGTTCCCCTATTTAAAAAATTGGGATTTATATGCTTTGGTAAAAGTTCTTTGGCGAAACCAAAAAGGGTGAGGAAGCTACTTGGAAAACCGAGGAGGACATGAAGCCAAGTATCCGTTCTTGTTCCCCCATTTAAAAAATTGGGCTTTAGGTATGTGTATTCCTTAACATCTTTGTATTCTGACCTTGTTAAAGAAAATTGTGATTTGGGTTCTGTGTTAACTATGATTAGACCCTACGAGTCATAGGGTCTCATTGAGTCATATGGTTAGTAGTGTATGGTTCCTTAGTGGTTCTATCTTGGTTATGAGTTGTAAGAAGTGGCTACGAGTAACGGTTGACTCGTAGTCAATGGCTACACTTTTTCAGCTTTTAAGTTAAAGGCATTTTGGACATTTCCGCTCTTCTTCAAATTGAAACCCACGTCTTATAACCCATTTAGGGTGTCATTATCACTTAGAAACAAATTTAAGTAACTTCTCAAACACTCCAAAAAGGCTCTATAAATTCCCTCAAGCAAGTCAATCTAGGGTTTTATCAAGTTGGTCATCTAAGGGTTCTAGAGTTAAATTATCTCCGTGAAACTTGATATTTCAAGCATGTGACTCTACCCTTAAACTTAATATCTCTACTGTATGAAAGTACATGGTTATTTATGGGATTAAAAGTAAGGTTTTGACATGATTGAGCATTTTGACATAAATGGTTAATTACTTGTTTTCTCAGGTTTTATTATGCATTACTCATGGTTTAAATATGGTTTTGAACTTATGGGTGCATGGGTATGGTGAATGAACTTGGGAATTGTGACTTTCCCTAAACTTGTGACTTTTGAAGTGGTTATGACCCCAACCCATATTATGAAGTTGTTTTTAGTTATGAGAAATATGGGAATTTAACTATTGTTGAATTATTGCATTGTGATGTTGAATTTAACCTCGTGGGATGGTGTTTTCAAAAGATATTGCATAATCAACTAAGAGGGATAATGAATTCCCCAAGTAATGAAATTATTTCAGCATATTGATGTTACCTTGCAAGTGTAGTTGGTATGATGATACCAACAATGTTTGCCTAAATGTGTATTGTTGTTCAATGAATGGGATTATATGTTAATTGTTTTATTTGGGCTTTTAAAAGGGGATGTGTAGCTGAGTCATGAAAGTGGAGGTCCGAGAGATCAACACTAGAAATCGTGATTATCAATGCAGGGGACTATGCGACGTGGGATGGTTTAAGTACCTCTATTATTATTATTTTATGATTGGAAGGTTCGAGTCCCCCATGTCTCATTACATGATTTGGTGCTTGTGTCACCTTGATATGTAGGGAGGTTCGAGTCCCCTATATTGAATATTTATACCTTCTAATTCATGCGGCCATACGTACTGGGGTCCTACCAGTTGGGCGAGAGTTGGGCCCATATAGCCCATGGGTTCCCTGTATATTAAGACAGTTGAGATACACAATCCAGACTAAGGTTTTGAAATTCATGTTAACCCTTGTTTCTTATCTCTACATGTGATATATATATACGTATATGCATTGAATAATGTGCATGATATCTTTAATGATTTTGAATCATTGATCATAGAATTATTTTATCCCGTATCCCCGAGTTATATGCTAGCTCTCCAATCGCTAACCATCTTTGGATGTTGTATCCCTACGCAATGCAGGCTTTGGCCATACTTCTACTTCTTTGGCTCAGTGATTAGGATTTGGGATTATCTTGTGATTTGACATTGAAGTGGTGAGCTTCTATACATCAGAAGACTACATTTCATGTTTTGGTCTCTTATGTTTTAGACTTTTTAGACTTGTTTTTGGCTATAGTCGAAGGCATGTCCCGACCTTTTATTGATATACAGTTTTGGTTCGTGTCTAGAAAGCTTTGTTAGATTACTGTGGACTTGGGTAGTGTTGGCTGGTTGTTTTTCCCAGTAGTTTGCTGTAGATCATAGAAGTATTAATTGTTCTTGAATCTATCTTCTTATATGTTTAAAATTTACCCGATATTGAGAATGTTGTGTTTACTCAGTTAGTTGCAGAAGTGGTCACCGATCCACATAGGACTTGAGATACCCATCATGGTTAGGCCCTGGTTCGGGTTGTGATATAACACTAGTTGCGAGTGGGATCGCTACTTCGCGCACTATCCTATGGGTTGGTTGTTCATTGCCCATGATTGTAGGAATGGCTTCACCCTATTGAACTTGTGGGATGGGATAGATAAGTATTACTTCTCTCCTCAATTGTTGCAAGCATCACTCAGGTTTGGGATGTGGTTCAACAAATTTCCTCTACCTTGTCAACATACTATAGATTCTAATCTATACCTAAAAATTCACTAGCCAAGACCAAGTTGTTAAAACTTATCAAATAGAATAGTAAAACTAGATATTAAAAGGTTGCTACTTTTTTAGGTTCTTGACAACAACATCAAAAACTTATTGTGTCCTACCGTACATGCAAGCATACGTGGTCGTGCAAGTAATAAAGTGGCCCTTTCGAGCCAAATATTGATCCTACAGAGACTTGGTTATTATCAAATAATCCAATTCAAGTTTTACTATTAAATTTAAGAAAGTGCAAGTCGTAACCTGAGAGAGTTTAAGTTTGAGAATTTAAAAGTAAAAAAACAATAATAAGGAAGTAAAGTGTTTTAAACAATGATTTCAAGAAATCCAAGTTCAAGGCAATTTGAACTATCCTACAAAGCTATCCAATCTCCTCGGTTAAGTTAACTATCTTAACTATTGATTCACGAGGTTAACAACATGATTATGGTATTTTGAGCCTCTAACCATCTATCTAAATTATCCCCACAACTACATCATTGAGCATGATGTGAGAACTAATTCAAACACATTTGTATTTTATCCCGTATTTGAACCAAACGGGGCGAATTAGGTATATTCCTATCCTAACTATGAATCCTATCTTTAGTTCATCTAAAATATAAGAACCCACTCCATATGTTCCACATTTTAATAAGTTCCTCCGTTCGGGCCCACAATAGAAATATAAATGTATTCTAAAGGTCATGAATTAATAAAATAGTAATAACAAGAACACATGAACAACCAATTATGATAATTAACTTGAAACCAATTTAATTGAAATCTAAATAATTATGTTTGAATTTGTAACCCTATAATGAGGGTTTTTATCCACTCTTAGTCTTAAAAAGAATCACAATAATGGAATCCATAAGTAAAAACTACTAGAAAACTAAAGTAAAGAAGATAGAAGCCTAGTGTAGAGCCCTAAGATGCCTTCTCTCCTCTCAAATCTTGTGTTATTCATAAATTGAGGTGTAGTTATGGATAACTAATACTTGTATAGTGTTTTAGGTTGTCTATAGGCTGTGCCATACATAACATATGCATTTACAACATTGCCCCCAACTTAAAGATAGGAAAAATAAAATTTTGGACGTCCAGGGGGGTGCATCGTAGGGCCAAAGGGATGTGGCTCACACACATAGCATGGGTGAGTATGTGTTCTATATCTATAGGTGTATGTATCAATTCCCATTCCTTTCCATGGGGATTTTGGTGCAAGGCCCCTCCTTAAAGGTGAGGATTCACTCCGTCTTTGCTCCTATATCCTTGTACATTTGATCCTTGTCTCCCCATTTCTTATGACTTGCTCTTAGGGTTCAATTAGCTTCCCTAAAAAATCCAATGGTCTCCTAAAACTTCATATAACAATCATTAGTCCATACCACATAATAGAGCTCATCAAAGTATACTAGAACAAGCATAGCTTAAGCTAGCAACACTAGTTTTCTACCCTAAACTCTATTTGATCATTTTGATTCTTAACTTGCTTCAAATTCACCTTATACACTCTAAACATTTAACTTAACACATAAATACCCAAATACACACTTTATACTTTATTAATCATATCAAGTTATCCTCAAAACTAAACTAAACGCACGTAGATAATGACACTTAGATGTATAAATATGCCTAAGATCATATAGTGAGTCTGAATGCATATATCGAAAGTTATAACTATCATCTCTCAATTATAGCATTCTATAGGGAGGGAAAATCAGTTCAAGAACTAAGTCCTCAACTCATTCAAATTAGTGATAGATCCACGGGCCAACTCACCTAACTATAAAGTAGCTTCCTCTGTCAAAGAGAATGGGAATAATCTCAATTGTATCACCTCCTAGCTCACCCCAGGAAAATATGAAGTGCAGGTCCCCATAAAGTTCATAATATACATATTTGAGTCATCAGTAGGTAGCCCAAGAAATACTACCTTTAAATTCAATAGCTGGATCATCGCGGTTATGATATCAGACTTAGTAACTTAAGGCAATTCTAGAGGAATGATTACACCTGTTTCCACAAGGTCAACATACCATAAATCTTCTTCTGGATCATCATAAACTGGTAGATATTGTTGGATGGGATGTTGTCCCCTATTTCCTCTCAATTTGTCCCTCATATCAACTGGAGCTAGACGCCTTGTCTCTTCTTGTCTATCATATTCTTCCTTTGTTGCTCAGAAGGAAGCTACTTCCCTAGCATTGTTCTTAGTCATTAACTGAGCAGTAACTTTCTCTACAGTTTCTTGAACATCATCCTAAAGTGGCTGATTCAATGTTGTTGGGTCATCATGAACCCTTTTGATTAGGGCTTCTTGATCATGAACTCCTTCTCTTTTCATTATTTAGTTTTGTCTAAGTCCTCCTAAGTTTAGGATCAAATGGAATCAGGTGATTGTCTTAACTCCGACTATTGGGCATACACTGACGTATGCCTAAAAAACAATAGAAAAGTAAAATTAGAAAACAACACCAACAATCCGACAAATATAATAATTCAACTCCGTAATCATATTCTCCAACAATGACGCTAAAATTTGATATCCCTTAAATTATACCTCCTAGAAGTGAAAGCGATCGCTAATAAAATATAGAACTCAATGAGGTTGGGATCTATCCCATAAAGAATAAGACAAGATTTGAATAAGTATTTGTCTATGTAATTGGTAAATAAGTACAACAGAGGGGTTTGTGAAATAATGTATGTGTAGTAATTAGAGTTGATTTGTTGGATTTGTAATCACTATGAGAAAGGCACTAGGATTCTATTCCCGAATAACATCATAACTCTATAGGTTCTCCGTACTCTAGTGATATCTTATGGTATTGGACATGTAGAATTAGTAGGCTATGTATCATTTAACCAACTATGTTACGCTTTTTAAAGATGACTATCCCCAGGAATAAAAGTTAACTTGTCATGAGTGTTGCAGTATTGACCTCTATTTATGATTCCAATATAGTCTGTCATGTTTACCGGCTCAAGTCTAATTAAATGAAGACAAATCCTAGTTATGTTGTTGATTTGCTATTTTCATCTAGCTACCCTTGCTATAGTACAAGGTAGCGATGCGACAAATCCCAACATGTGCACTCAATAAGAAGCAATCAAATTAGAAGAAACAACAATACATGACCAAATACCCTTCAAGAATCACCTTGTACTTTGAACATTACTTCACTAATCTATCATGGTTTCTACAATACTAGTCGTCGTGTTTAGCTACTTATAATTACAAAAACACAAGAAGAATTTTGATGATAAAGCATAATCATGCACTTAAAATAATAAAATCAAAAACTCTAAATATCATTTTGAATTAATAATATAATAATTGATGTTTATGATTCCAAGACCAAGAATGTAACTTAAAACCTTACAATAATGTAATATAACCTTACAATAATGCCATAGAACCTTACAATAATCATATAATCCAATAGGAGTATTTATAGATTCAAAAAGAATCCTATTCTAAACTATGTAGGAAAAATAAGTCAACAAGTTCTTACGACTCATAGACTGGAGTCGTGGATCATTCTATGGGTCATAGGTCTCTCTCGTGAAAATTTATAACACCCCGAGTCTAGTACCTCGGATACTACACGGTGCTCATAATCTCGAAGGACCACAAGCTAACCCTTAACTGGTACCTGTAACTGAGCACTGCATAATATACTAAAAAATGCAGAAAACTGGCGAAAATTGTCCATAAGGTTCAATACTAAAATAAAAATGAATAAATTTTAACAATATCAAAACTAAAACAACTGTCTGAACAACTAGTCTGGAAGCCTCTAAACTATCTGAACTGTGGAATTGATGGGACAACCCTCTAACTAACTCCATCTACTGAAGAATATTAAATCTAATACAATATAATAAAATAATAGAACCATCCTCAAATGATGAGGACTCATTACTAAGTCTGCTGCTGCTGACAGAGTCTGAACTGCTAAGGGTACTCAAGATGTCGTGCTTCTGAACCAATGGTATAAAACACCATAGCACAAGAAAAATGTATGTGTCAGTACATCAGAATGTACTGGTATGCTAGATGGGGTAAGTCTGAATGCAAGGGCTCATATGCATGAAATACACTGACTAAACAATCTGAGTATGTTGAATCAGGATACATGCATGAATGCATAAACTATAACTAAAATCATAGTGATATTGAATAATGAGTCCCAAATGTTGATTTACTGACATCTGAGTTTACTAATGCTGGGATACTAAATAACTGAATCTACTGATATTGATATCTGAGGTTACTGAAACTGATTAACCGTATCTGAGATCAGTCCTATCTAATGGGTGATCTCTGAATCTATTGGTACTTGATACTAATTGACTGTATTTGAGATCAGTCCTATCTAGTGGGGGACCTAGATAATTCTAATGAGTGATTATATCTAACAGTCCTGAATCTAAGCTACTGATCTAAGTTCTTTTACTGAGACTGATTCTAAAACTGAGACTGTGGGAGGTAGTCATCTAACCGACATGCCCCAAATCTAAACTAGTGGGTTCCAACCTGTAACCCCAGCTGAAATGGTGTCATTACCATGCAATGGTTAAACACAACGGCTTTGGGGTTAGTCCCAATCTAGTGGGTGACCCCTGAGATCAGTCCTATTCAAGCGGGTGATCCCGGAGTATGTTAGTCATATCTAACGAGTGATATCTCATGCCTATGCTGGCTACGTAGTTCTAGAACATAGGGATTACTTCTATGGATCTCAGTCCTATCAAGCGGGTGAGCCCCCATCCTTAGGTTCGCTCGGTTTTGAATCCTACTCCCAACTGAAAAACACTGAATTAATTTCTTAGATCATACTGGGCTTGACTGAACTGTTATTGATAGTAGTTATTTGACTAAGCTAAAATAGATTCACTGACTTCTGTTGACTGATGGAATATTACTGAGTTCTGAATTAATTACTGAACTAAAGCTGGAATGCTACTGATACTGACATTACTGAGATTTCCTAAGTTCTGTAACTATCTGAGTTCTATTGAGTTCTGTAACTGACTGAGAGGACTACTAACCATGGCATGACTGAGATTATCATGAAACTGACACTGTCTCTAGACAAGCAGCTAATTTTTTGGGTATAAATACCCCCAGGACTCGATAACATAAATAATACAAGGCAGGACAACTCATACATAATATGACAATAGGCTATCTTTCACAACACTATCAATGAGGCATCTCTTCAAGCACTTGGAAGTCTTAAACATGTAAATATATAGGGAGTGAATACTATTATCTCATAATTCATTCAATAAGGAATGCACATGAGTAGGAATGCATGCAACATATCATAATTCATTCACTAAGGCCTTTCAAAAAAACACTTGGCATGCATTAACTTATACACAATTGGGTTTTTCTTGTCAACGTGTGATAATGACTCTATTTCCGTCACATAAGCATTTTATCAAACATATGGGGAGCATACATTGGTCATACAACATTCAACACACTCAATTAACATGGTTAAATCAATCAACATCCATCTTGTAGGGGTTTATTATGAATATCATGAAACTCACCAAATACTAGAATCAATTCTTGAAACTTGTAGTCCAAATCATTAATTAAAATTCAACAACACATAATCATGAACTTCAATTCACATAAATCATGAAAACTCATAAATACACAAACTTTATAATTTTAAAAAGGAATCTTGAACTTCTTGGGTGAAAGAAAATCAAGAATCAACATCTAACATACCTTAGTTCTTGATTCTACAAAGATTGACGGTGGAATTTCTTAAATTTGGATCTTCAATTGAAACCCCTAACCGTGTTCTTGAGGAAAATTTAGAGAAAACTAGTATATGTGGGTAAACAATGGCCGAATCTCGTGTTATAGGGTTATATAAGAGTGGTAAAAAGACTGAAATAACCCTGGGGTCACGCTAATTTTAATGACTGATAACTGGGTACTGACGCACTGGTCGACGCACCAATGCGATACCTGATGTGTCGCGCCATGATTGCGTTGAGCCTCAGTACTTTTGACTAGCAGTCCTGGAAAAATATTGGCCAACGCGATAGGCGATACGGCGTGTCAAGATCGCATTGGTCTACTATTTTGGGCTCTAGAACTTGGTCTAAACGAGGTCTGAAAAATCCAAAACTCATCCGAAAACCCCTATTGACATTCTTGAGCATGGATTAACTTAAATATCAAACCTTTATGGATGTAAAGGTCATGAAATAAGAACGCCAACTTTCAAAGGCTAAAATAGACTAAGTCTTAACACTTAGCCGAAATTTTCTAAGTGTTGGAACTTCTCTTGACATACGTTAAAGAGTTTTAAAGACTAGGAAAATTTGTGGGGTCTTACAATATCTCCCTCTTGGGAACATTTGTCCTTGAATGGGATAGATAAAGCTGAAAATACTAGCAGGTTGAACTTACTTACTGGACGTGAACATCTGAAGAGCTGATTCTCATGAAAGCATGACTAAATATGTAATGATAATTGATATTAAGTTTGTAAGGGTAATCTGAGCATGAAACTGAATAGATTTATGGACATGAAAGCATTGGGGAATTCTAGGGTATCTCCCCCTTGGGACGCTATGTCCTCCCTAAGAATGCTTACTTTACTGAGATATTGGGAAAACTGAGGTGATACACAAGGCACCCATGAACTGGATCATAACTAAACCTCGGAAGTCTGAAACTAATGCATGACTCATGAACTGAACTGAACTCGCAACTACTAGGACTTTATATCTTGGAATAGTTACCTTTCTTTGATTTTTGATAGCATGACTAGATGGAAAGATGGGAAACAAACTATACAAATCTGACTGTTGACTGCTAAACTGACTTACTGGCTTTACTAACTAACTCATGCTAAAAACTTAAGCTCAAATGGGAGAAAAGAACCTAACAATGCATATCATGAAGATAAAAGACTTATAATATACCTTAATCTATATTAGGGGAACCTTCTGTATTATGACGAGTCTGAAGTACATGAAATCTCTTCTAACGTTGACAACTAGTGGTACTAGTACTGACGCCATGCTAACGCAAATATTTACCCCTATGAACCAATACTCTACACTCTCGCAGCCTGTGGTCTGGCTTACCACATCCAAAACATACCTCGTTGTTCACTCTACACATACCTAGGTGATTCTTTCCACACTCTTCACAAAGCGGATAGGTACGCTCACTTCTCATACTACCTTGAGTTTTGGAGCCGGGAGCCCCATCCTGACAAACACTCCTGAATTTTGGTATGGGTAAACTACCTGGGATGGAGTTGGGACTGAAAACTTTTGACTATGCTAAGAACGATCACCACCCTATGACCCTAGATGAGAATAACTAAAACTACTTGTTCTGGCCTTCCTTCTTACTTACTCTCTCTCTTTCCTTAGCTTTCTCTGCCTCAATCTACTATGTAATACCCCGTACATTTTTCTAGCTTAAAATTATCCCAAGAATGTTAGAAGATTTCTTGGAAAGATGAATTCACTTTTGTACACATGGTATTTTTAAGATTTTCACTTTTTGTCACATGGAAAATTGAATAATCTTTCCATCTATACCAATTTCATCAAAATCCAACATAGAAAAAAAAAGTTATGGTCGAAATATAGAAGGTAGTAAAACCACCCAGGTGTGACGGTGAGGCCAATGGACCATTAGACAAGTGATGGACCGTCGCCCACGACCGTTGCAGTAAGGAAGTGTGACTAACTTCTGCCCTGGATCAACGGCCCAGGCTGATGGACCATCGAACTAGCGACGGATCATCGCTCAGGCCATCGTAAGGGAAATAGTGAGGCCTTATTCTGCCTAGAAGCGACAGTCAGGACCGACAGACCATCAACCCAGCGATGGACCATCACACCCCACTATCGCACCAAGGTAGTAAGTTCCAGTTTTGGTCCCAGTACGACGGTCAGTCCGACGGACCGTCAACCCAGCGATGGACCATCACACCCACCATCAAATATTTCATTCAGTTATTTTAAAGCCATTTCTAAAGGGACTTTTTGGTCTTTTACCACCCATTTATATACCTAGTTATATCCGACCACACCTCAGAATTGATTATCCTTCTACAATAACAAAATTAGGGTTTTGTCTTTAAGATTAATCCCCAAGAACAAAATCCAAATCTTCTTCAAGAACTAATAGATTTCCAATTCTTCAAGTTCAAGAACTTCAAGAAACTCACTACCAGGTATGTATAGTGTTCATTCATGGACTCCTTTCATCCATGAAGCCCAAGAATCTCTTTTAAAAGCATAAGTGTATGGATTTCTTTATGAATTTCATGTTGGGTTGCTTTGTTCATGTTGAGAATCACCAATTAAATTCTAATCCATGTTGGGTGATTCAATTTTATGTGGAATTGATTAGTATAGATGTAGATTCATGTGAACCTATGATTAAACCCTTGGATGATGAAATTAGAGTTGAATCATGATGTTTATTTGTTGTATAATGTTGTCTACATATACTATACTTACTATGTGTTTGATTAAATGCCTTTGTGAAGGAAAAATGCCCAACTAGTATGATATAATGAAATCCCCATTTATGTACATGCTTATGCATATCACATGTTTGATGAATTGCCTTAATAAATGAATTATGGATTGTGATGTTGGTCATGTATTCAAGAAAGTCATGCTTTGTCAGTTTCTTTCCATCGAGTCCTGGGGGTACTTTGTAATACCCCGTATTTTTGTGCTAGAATTCTAACCATTGTCCCTGCGCGTCTAAGCTCTAATACAAGTGATTATCACGTGAATACAAGTTGCATGATCATTATCATAGTCTATGGAGTAGTTTAGAGGTGAAAAATATTTATACCAATGACCTAGAACAAAGTTGAGCTAAGACCAATTGATTCATCCAAAGTTTGACATTCGATTCTACAAGGGTCAACTTCAAATGTGTATATCTCTTAATATACATAGAATTTTTGATCCCAAAACCTATAAAATTATAGATAATTGAATTATCTTTCCAACTTTACTAATTTAGCAAAAATCCAATACCCGATAGAAGAGTTATGCCTATTTTCGTGAGAGGCAGTAAGGGTGTGCGATGGGCAATGCGCCGCCCAATCAAATATTTCTGATTAGGAGTGTGAGGCATACTTAAATATCTGCCATAAGTTGTGTGACGCACACCTTAAGGTCTTCCATGGATTGTGCACCGCATACCTCACTTCCAAGTGCCAAAAACACCCCTATATATGTCTATAACATGAGATTAAACTCCCATAACACCATAATAAGTTTACTTTCTCTCAAAATCACCAATAACATTCATTAGGGTTTCAACCTAAAAATTCAAATATCTCAAGATTCCCCATGAGTTTTCAATAATTCTTCGAGATTCGGAATCCCCATTCTGAGGGCTACAAGAAACACTCATTATTTTCATGAATAGAGTCCCTAGGTCAAGAGTTCATTCAAAGCTTCAAGTTTAAGGTATGTGGAGTTTTTCAACAAGAACACCCTTTCATTCTTGTGCCCAAATTGATTTTTCTTTTATGAATATACATGATTTTACATGTTTTGATATGAATTTGAAGCATGAATTTATACCCTATATGGTTTTATATGAGATTATGATACTCTCTATGTTTTGGAAGTTAAATTGAATGAGAATGATGACATTTTTGTACATAAAGCTGAATTTTCCAGATTTTAAAATAAGTTATATATATTTATGATGAAAAGCATGAATCTTGAGAAAATTTAATAGGATTTTGATGTATGAGACCTTGAGTCCTAATTGGGATTGTACTTTGAGAAATTATGTGCTATAAGCAGATTTGAATCCCAAAGGTAATTTCTTTATCAAGATGTATGATTATAAAGCTGAAATTTTAAGTTTTAAGTGATTATTTTTGTGCATATGTCATAAAGTATGAAACTTTGGAAGGTTTTATGGTGATATTGATGTATGGGTTTTTGAAACCCTATTTGATATTATTATTTTGAGAAAATCATGTGTTATAAACACCTTGAGTTTAAATAATTTGAGATGATAAAGAAGCTTTGACCTTTTGGTCGTAAAAAGGATTGTTTTTGAAATCGAGATGAGAAAAGAAATCCACTTGTATTGATTTATTATGAAAGGGGTAGCACAATGGCTCCCATTGTGAATTGTTGAAATATTTATTAATGGATTTTCTTTTGAAAAGATCTGAGCTAAGTCTGGGAGTAGTCTTTAGCACCGAACGGGAGGTATAGCAGGATTGGTACTTCCCTAGAACTACGTGCCCTCGTAGGTTATGAGCCTGAGGTTGATTTATATATAGTGATCACTAGTGAATAAAAGATTAAGGTCCTACTCCAATGGCAAGAATAGGACAGCTCTCCCCAACATGGGTTGGACGTTGGACTCCATGTAGCTCACATGATTTATGTCGGTTATGAGAGACTCCCAATGTGTGTGTGTGTGTGTATTCTCCTGTCTAATATGAAAAGTCTTATTCTTCTATTTGAGATGAAAACATAGTTGTTTGAAAGACTGAGTTTGAGAAAGTCATTATTTTTGAAAGATTTAATGAACATATATTCCAAAGAGAATTGTTATGAGATTTGATTGTTTTGATGATTTGGAATCAAGATGGAAGTGAAGATTTATTATGATGACTCACATGTTTCACCCGATATATTTTACTCTCTTATGATTATGATGATTTTAATTCGAGCTAAGTGAGTCATTTATATCAGCATGCATAATTTTATAAACTGTGATGATATTAAGATATTATTTTATATATGTATTGCACCCCCATATGCTCGGTACGTTTCCATGGTACTAACTCACATATTCATATGTGGGCTACATTTTCTCAAAATGTAGGTACAAGGTATAGTGTACATCTTCAGATCCAGTTAGTTCGCGACATCCAGTCAGTAGGTGATGAGTCCTTTTCATTCAAGGGATTGAGTTAGTTATACAGTTTGAGAAGTATTGTATTTTCTTTATTCAGTTGTATTGAGTTGGGTTAGTCGAGAGTCATGACTCGGCTACCTACAGTCAGTACTAGTAGAGGCTTCATAGACAGTCAGTAGAAGTTGATGCATTCCATTTCAGTTTTGGTTGTAAAAGCAGAGTTGTAATCTTGTAAATTTAGTTTTGTATCTATCATATTCAGAAAAGAGTTATTTTCCGTAGATTTGTATAGATTTATACTTTTTGTTCAGTTGCTTATGAGTTATGCCAGTAAAAGGGTTAGCTTGGGGTCACTTGTGATCCTAAGCATCATGTGACATATCGAGACCCGATTTTGGGGCATTACATACTTGTGCCCGATAATTTAGCCGTATGACTAGAGCCAGTGTCATGTTTTCATGATATCCTCAGTTAAGCTATGATCCATAGAACTTGGTCAGTCATGTGACTCAGGAAATCTTAGTAATTCAGTAACCTCAGTAATCTCATGAACTCAGTCAGTTGTCAGATATCAGTAGTATTTTGTCAGTTAACAAAATTCATTAAACTCAGTCCATGTTCAAATCAGTTAATCATGTTCAGTGTCTATTCATATGGGAGTAGAAATTAGCACCAAGTGAACCCAAGGATGGTAACTCACCTTCCAGTAGAGGGTGTGATTCTTAGAAGCAATCCTTGCATTCAAGAACTACATATCCATCGTAGGTTAAGACATCATACCTGCTAGTTGAGGATAGATGAGGTGGCTTAACCTGCTAGCTGAGGGTTCCCACCATTCTTATTAGAGTAACCTGCTAGTTAAGGGTCACTCATATGTTGTCCTTACCAGTGGCACGGTATTGACACCCTTCCAATCAGGGCACATATTGGACCCCAATTTAGCTATAATGCATCATTTGGGGCATGTCGGTTAGATGACTATTTCCCACAGTTTCATGTTACAAAATTTGGACTTTCAGATACAGTCAACTTAGATACAGTACGAAACTTAGTTAGTTCCATTAGATTCAGGATTGTCAGATATAGTCACTCATGTTATCGGTTATCAGAACTCAGACATTAGTCATGTTAGTTATTAGAAAACTCATGTTATCACGAATTCAGATATAGTTACTATGTATGTATGCATGTATTCTCCCATTCATATTAGTTAGTTAGCCAATATTGTTCATGCATATGAACCCTATGCATTCAGCCTACCTTACATACATACCAGTATATTCAAAGTACTGACGTTTTTGCACTATGGTGTCTTATACCATAAGTTCAGATACACGAGCTTTAGAGCATCAGTAGATTCCAGTCTCAGTAGTCAGAGCTAGAAGTAAGTCCTCATATTTAGAGGAAATGATCATTACTTTATTATCTCATTAATTTATTTATTAGTTGAAGTTAGTTGGGGACATGTCCCATCAACTCCTTATTTAGATTGTTCAGTCAGTTAGAGGCTTTTTAAGCTATCATGTTCAGACAGTTATTTTAGTTGTTTTAGATATTTTATAACCCATCCAGATGTTATATTTTTATCAGTTATGTTACAGTTTTGAACCTTATGGTCTTTTAGTTTATGTTTCAGCATTATATAGTATATTATATAGTATATAGGTACAGCTATCAGTCATGGATTAACTTGTTGTCCTTTGGGGTCATGAACACTGTGTAGCATTCTGGGTACCAGATTTGGGGCATTACAAACTTGGTATCAGAGCTAAGGTTCAATAGAGTCCGAGGAAGTATGAAACCCGCATCTAGTAGAGCCTTGTGCATGGGTGTGTTGTGCACCACATTTATGTGCAGGAGGCTATAAGATGTTTTAGGAACAGTTTCCCTTCTTTTAGTATTCATTTCGTGCTAGTGATCATAATCTCAAGTTAATCTCTCAGTCTAATCCATTTCTTCTTTTTATTTCAGAACATGCCTCCCAAGAGAAGAACTCAGCCTATCCAAGAAGATCCCTTAGATTAACATGTTTCTCATGCAGAGTTCAGAGCTGCATTCACTACTCTTGCTCAGTCAGTTGCTGCTCAGAATGAATGACCAGCTGTCGTTCTGGCCAATCCAATGGCTAATTCAACTACAGCCAGGATTCAGGACTTTACCCGAATGAATCCTCCATCCTTCCTTGCGTCTAAGACAGATGAGGACCCTCAGAAATTTCTAGATCAGGTTTAAAAGGTTACAGATATCATGGGGGTTACTTTTAGTGAGACTACTGAGCTAGCTGCATATCAGTTACAGGATATTACTCATACTTGGTTTAAGCAGTGGAAGTCAGAGAGAGTGGTTGATGTAGGGTCAGTTGAGTGGGTGGAGTTTTCTTCTACTTTCCTTGATAGATTCTTTCCCCTAGAGCTTAGAGAAGCTAAGGTGTTAGAATTCATCAACCTTAAGCAGGGAAACATGACGGTGAAAGAGTATTCTCTTAAGTTTACTCAATTAGCCAGATATGCCCCTCATGTGGTTGCAGATAGCAGGGCCAAGATGAGTAAGTTCGTTTCAGGGGTAAATGATAGCATGGTTAATGAGTGCAGATCTGCTATGCTGAATAGTGACATGACTTTAGCTAGGCTTATGACTCATGCTCAGCAAATAGAGGAGAAGAAGATTAAGATGAGGGAGAAATAGAATAAGAGAGCAAGGACAGGTAGTTTTAACTTTGCTCAGCCTAAATAAGAATGAGGAAACCATTCTCAGTTTCATCCTATGTCCTTAGATCCAGCTCCTTCTTTAGCTAGTGATCCTGTGCCTAAGTTCAAAGATAGAGCTCCAGGCTCTAAGTCTCAGGGCAGTGTTAGCAGTTTCCGCACCTATCCTCTTTGTCAAACTTGTGGCAAGAACCATTAGGGTACTTGCAGAGCTGGCAGTGATACCTGTTTTGGGTGTGGTAATCCAGGCCACAGAGTTAGAGATTTTCTGTAATCAGGTCCACAAGGTTAACAGAACCATTCCTCAGCTTAGTCCGGTTACTCGAATCAGCAGGGTGCCACCTCCAGTGCTACTAGTGAACTACACCCAAACAGACTTTATGATCTCCAGTCCTAGAAAGATCAAGAAAATTCTCCTAATGTGGTTACTGGTATGTTACATATATTTCATGTGCATATTTACGCTTTTCTAGATCCAGGTGCTTCTTTGTCTTTTGTTACTCCCTATATAGCAGTTGATTTTGGAGTCAGACCTGAAATTCTAGTAGAGCCCTTTTCAGTTTTTGCCCGAGTGGGTAAAACCATCATAGCTTGGTGGGTATACAGGAACTGCCCGGTTATGATATCTCAGAAAGTTACTTCAATAGACTTAGTCGAATGAGAGATGACTGATTTTGATGTCATTCTCAGCATGGATTGGCTTCACTCCTGCTATACCATAGTTGACTATAGAAATAAAATAGTCTAGTTCTAGTTTCCGAATAAACCCGTCCTAGAGTGGAAGGGTAATATATCTGCTTTCAGAGGTCAACTTGTTTCCTACCTTTGGCCATGGAAAATGATAATGAAGGGATATGTCTATCATCTTATTTGTGTTAAGGACACTAGTTCTAAAACCCCCAATCTTGAATCAGTCTTAATTGTGAATGAATATTCAGATATCTTTCTCGAAGATCTTCCAGGAATTCCTCCAAAAAGGGAAATAGACTTCGGCATTGATCTTCTTCCAGATTCTCAGCCTATATCTATTCCACCATACAGAATGGAACTAGCAGAACTCAGAGAATTGAAAGAGCAGTTGAAGGATCTCTTATATAAGGGATTCATCAGGCCCAGCGTGTCCCCGTGGGGTGCACTAGTTTTATTCATACGCAAGAAAGATGGTTCTCTCAGAATATGTATAGACTACTATCAACTTAATAAGGTCACAGTCAATAACAAGTATCCTCTTCCCGAAATCGATGACCTATTTGACCAACTTCAGGGTGCTAGCTATTTCTCCAAGATAGACCTCAGACTCGACTATCATCAGCTCAGAGTCAGAGAATATGACATTCTAAAAATAGCTTTCCGTACTCGGCATGGTCACTTTGAATTCCTAGTCATATCCTTTAGTCACACCAATGCCCTAGCAGCTTTTATGGACTTGATGAACCGTGTGATCAAGCAGTACTTGGACATGTTTGTCATAGTCTTCATAGATGATATTCTGGTCTATTCCCACAGTGAGGGAGATCATGCAGACCATCTCAAAACAGTACTTCAGACTCTCAGAGATCATCAGTTATTAACCAAATTCAGTAAGTGCAAATTTTGGATAAGGTCAGTAGTATTCCTTGAAAATATCATTTTCGGTGATGGCATTAGAGTAGATCCTCAAAAAAACAAAGCAGTAAGAAAATGGCCTTGCCTTATCTCTCCATCAGATATCAGGAGTTTCTTAGGTTTGGATGGCTATTATAGACGGTTTATTGAGGAATTTTCTTCTATTGCATTCCCTATGTCCAGATTGACTCAGAAAAAAGTCAAGTTTCAGTGGTCAGATCCTTGCAAGAAAAGTTTTCAGGAGTTGAAGACTAGACTCACCTCAGCTTCAATTCTAGCTCTTCCAGATGGTTCAAATGGGTTCGTAGTGTATTGTGATGCATCCAGAGTAGTTTTGGTTTGTGTCCTCATGTAGCATGGTAAGGTCATAGCCTACGCCTCCAGACAGCTTAAACCCCATGATAAGAATTATCCTACTTATGATCTTGAGTTAGCCGCCATAGTATTTGCCTTGAAAATTAGGAGGAATTATCTATATGGTGTTCATGTAGATGTGTTCACGGATCATAAGAGCCTTCAGTATGTCTTTTCTCAGAAATATCTCAATCTTCATCAGAGAAGGTGGTTAGAGGTCTTGAAATATTACGATGTGAGTGTTCTTTATCATTCGAGCAAGGCCAATGTAGTGGCCGACGCTCTCAGTAGACTGTCGATGGGTAGTGTTGCTTATGTCGAGGACGGTAAGAAAAAGTTAGCCCAGGAAGTCCATCAGCTTACCAGACAAGGTGTTCGCTTAGTCGATACAGTGGAAGGTGATATATGGGTTCAGAGTAGTTCAGAATCATCTCTAGTTTCTGAGGTGAAAGAAAAGCAAGATAGGGATCCTAGCCTTGTCAAGTTAAAAAAGTCAGTCAAGGATCAGAAAGTAGAGGTTTTCTCGCAAGGGGGAGATGGTGTTCTGTGTTTTCAGGGTCGTCTATGTGTTCTAGATATAGATCACTTAAGGCAGTGAATTCTTCCAGAAACACATGGAGCACCCTACTCTATTCATCTAAGGGCGACAAAGATGTACCATGATTTTCAGGAAATCTATTGGTGGAGTGGGATAAAGAGAGACATTGCAGAGTTTGTGGCTAAGTGTTGTACATGTCAGCAGGTTAAGATAGAGCATCAGAAGCCTAGTTAGTCCATCCAAGATTTTAGTATTCCTACTTGTAAGTGGGAAGAAGTGAACATGGACTTCGTAATGGGTTTGCCTTGAACTCATCGTCAACATAATTCAGTTTGGGTCAATTTAGGCAAGATGACCAAATCATCACATTTCCTTCCAGTTCATACCTCTTATTCAGTTGAGGATTATGCTAAACTCTATATCATAGAGTTAGTCAAATTGCATGATGTTTCGTTATCTATTATCTCAGACAGAGGTACCCAGTTCACCTCTTATTTTTAAAAACCATTCCAAAAGGGTCTTGGTACCCAAGTTCATCTCAATGCAGTCTTTCTTCCTCAGAAAGATGGTCAAGCATAAAGGACCATTCAAACCCTAGAATATATGCTAAGGGCGTGTGCAATTGATTTCAAGGGTAGTTGGGATGACCACTTGCCTTTGATTGAGTTTGCATACAACAATAGCTATCATTCTAGTATTCGGATGGCTTCATTTGAAGCTCTCTATGGTAGGATATGTCGATCTTCAATTGGTTGGTTTGAAGTTAGTGAGGCCTCAGTCATAGGGCCTGACTTGGTATTCGACGCCTTAGAGAAAGTCCAGATGATCAGAGGAAAACTTTTGACTGCTCAGAGCCGATAGAAGTCTTATGCAGATGTTCCTAGAAAGGATCTCAAATTTGAGGTTGGTGATTTTGTCTACCTAAATATCTCTCCCATGAAGGGAATGAAGCAGTTTGGCAAGAAGGGAAATCTCAGTCCCCGATATATAGGTCCCTTTAAGATTCTCAGTCGCTTTGGCAAGGTAGCTTATGAGCTTGAATTGCCTTAACATCTAGCTTCAATTCATCCAGTCTTCCATGTCTCTTTGCTCAAGAAGTGCATAGGTGACCCAACAGTTGTAGTCCCTATTCAGAGCATAGATGTTCAGAGCAGCCTCTCTTATGAAAAGATTTCGATCGAAATCCTAGACTATTAAACTCGTAGATTGAGGAACAAAGAAGTCACTCTAGTTAAACTTCTTTGGAAAAATCAGTCCGTCGAGGTAACTACTTGGGAAGCAGAATCATACATGCATACCAAGTATCCTCACCTCTTCTCTGCCAACTCAGATCAAACTCAAGGTAACAGTTCTCCTTAAGCTTACTCAATTTCATGTTCAATTTTTATCATAAACTTGGTACCAAGTACCATTGCATATTCAGTCATGCATTCATGTGTCAGCTCAGTTATATAATTATGAATCATACATGAATTCTCATTGTGAGAAACTTAGTTCATCAGAACAACCAGTCATGCATTCATGAATCAGTTACACATGCATCAGATAAGCATGTTCAGTATGATATATTTAGTTATCAGTCATGTCAGTCATGAAATTATGTTCCAGCCAGTCATGTTCAGTATGTACATCATTTTATATTCTTTCGCCCTCACTTAATCTCATTCGAGGACGAATGTTCTCAAGAGGGAGATATTGTAATACCCCATACTTTTTCCAAGCTTGAAATTATCAGAAGAATGTTAGAATCTTTCTTTGAAAGATGAATCCACTTTTGTACATATGGTATTTTTAACATTTTCACCTTCTGTCACGTAGTAAATTGAATAATCTTTCCATTGATACCAATTTCATCAAAATCCAACATTGGAAGAGAAATTTATGGTCGAAATACAGAAAGCAGTAAAATCACCTAGGTGCGACGGTGAGGATGACGGGCCATCGGACTAGCGACATACCATTGCTCACGATTGTCGTAGAGAGGCAGTATGACTAACTTATGCCCTGGATCGACGTCCCAGGCTAACGGACCATCGCTCAGGTCGATGCAAGGGAAACAGTGAGGCCCTATTCTGCCTAGAAGTGACGGTCAGGACCGATGGACCATCGACCCAGCGATGGATCGTCGCACCCCACCATCGCACCAAGGTAATAATTTACAGTTCTGGTCCTAGTGCGATGGTCAGTACGATGGACCATCGACCCAGCGATGGACTATTACACCCATCACCGCATATTTCGTTCAGTTATTTTAAAGTCGTTTCTAAATAGGCTTTTTGGTCTTTTACCACCCGTTTATATACCTAGTTATATCCGACCAAAGGTCAAAAATTCATTATCCTTCTACAACAACAAAATTAGGGTTTTGTCTCTAAGATTAATCCCCAAGAACAAAAGTTCTTCAAGAACTAAGAGATTTCCAATTCTTCAAGTTCAAGAACTTCAAGAAACTCACTACCAAGAATGCATAGTGTTCATTCATGGACTCCTTTCATCCATGAAGCCCAAGAATCTTTTTTAAAAGCATAAGTGTATGGATTTCTTTATGAATTTCATGTTGGGTTGCTTTTTTCATGTTGAGAATCACCAATTAAATTCTGATCCATGTTGGGTGATTCAATTTTATGTGGAATTGATTAGTATAGATGTAGATTCATGTGAACCTATGATTAAACCCTTGGATGATGAAATTAGAGTTAAATAATGATGTTTATTTGTTTTATAATGTTTTCTACATATACTATACCTACTATGTGTTTGATTAAATGCCTATGTGAAAGAAAAATGCCCAACTAGTATGATATTATGAAATCCCCATTTATGTACATGCTTATGCATATCACATGTTTGATGAATTGCCTCAATAAATAAATTATGGATTGTGATGTTGGTCATGTATTCAAGAAAGTCATGCTTTGTCAGTTTCTTTCCATCGAGTCCTGGGGGGTACTTGCACCCAACAATTTAGTCGTATGCCTATTTCTAGTGTCATGTTTTCACGATATCCTCAGTCAAGCTATGATCCATAGAACTCAGTCAGTCAAGTGACTCAGGAAAACTCAGTAATTCAGTAACCTCAGTAATCTCACAAACTTAGTCAGTTGTCAGATATCAGTAGTATTCCATCAGTTAACAGAATTCAGTAAACTCATTCCATGTTTAGATTAGTTAATCATGTTTAGTATCTATTCAGATGGGAGTAGAAATTAGCATTGAGTGAACCTAAGGATGGAAACTCACCTACCAGTAGAGGGTGTGATTCTTAGAACCAATCCTTGCATTCCAGAACTATGTAGCCAATGTAGTTTGAGACATCATACCTGCTAGTTAAGGGTAAATGAGGTGGATTAACCTGCTAGTTGAGGGTTCCCACCATTCTCATTAGAGTAACCTGCTAGTCGAGGGTCACTCACATGTTGTCCTTACTAGTGGCGTGGTATCAACACCCTTCTAATCAGGGCATATATTGGACCCCAATTCAGCTATAATGCGTTATTTGGGGTATGCCAATTAGATGACTATTTCCCATAGTTTCACATTACAGAATCTGGACTGTCAAATATAGTCAACTCAGATACATTATGAAACTCATCTAGTTCCATCAGATTCAGGACTGTTAAATATAGTCACTCATGTTATCAGTTATCAGAACTCTATCATTAGTCTTGTTAGTTACTAGTAAACTTATGTTATCACAATTTCAGATATAGTTACTATGTATGCATGCATGTATTCTCCCGTTCATATTATTCAGTTAGCCAGTACTGTTCATGCATATGAACCCCATGCATTTATCTTACATAATATGCATACCAGTATATTCAAAGTACTGACGTATTTGCGCTATAGTGCCTTATACCATAGGTTCAGAGACACGAGCTCCAGAGCATCAGTAGTTTCCAGTCTCAGCAGTCAAAGCTAGAAGTGAGTCCTCATCTTTCAAGGACATGATCATTACTTTATTATCTCATTAATTTATTTATTAGTTGGAGTTAGTTGGGGACATGTCCCATCAACTCCTTATTCAAACCATTCAGTCAGTTAGAGGCTTTTCAGGCTATCATGTTTAGATAGTTATTTTAGTTGTTTTGGGTATTTCATACCCCATACACATGTTATATTTTGTTCAGTTATGTTACTGTTTTGAATCTTATGGCCTTTTAGTTCATGTTTCCGCATTATACAGTATATTATGCAGTATACTGGTACAGATATCAATCATGGGTTAGCTTGTGGTCCTTCGGGATCATAAGCACTGTGTAGCATTCTGAGTACCAGATTTGGGGCATTACAGCTGAGCGTGCATCATCAATCTAGAAAGGTCCATTTCTCTATTAAGCATAGTAGTCCTACACTCCTTAACCACTACCCCAGACACACCGGTCACAAACTTACTCATGCTTGCTCTAGGGTCAGCCATCTGATCGGGGACATACTTAGCCAATTGGTTGAACTTGAGACAATACTTCTTCACTATCATGGAGCCTTGCCTCAGGTTCATGAACTCTTCTATTTTAGCTTCTCTCATCTCTAGTGGGAAAAACTTATCTAAGAACGCATCCTAAAATATCTGCCAAATCATGGGAGTTGCATCCTCCTCTCTACTCTTCCGCCACATCACTACCCAATATAAGAAACATCCTTAAGCCTATAGGATGCCAATTCTATACTCTCCTCTTCAGAAATATGCATGACCTGGGTGATCTTTTTCACCTCATCGAGATAAAGTTATGGGTCCTCATCTGCCTTAGACCCAAATAATTTTGGCGGGTTCATTCTCATAAAGTCTCTGATTCTAGCTGTGACTAGACCCCCATCTTACTGAGGTGGGGCTGTATCCTGATGGTTACCTTGAACATTAGTTGTCACAGCTTTGGCTAGCACCTGAAAAGCTGCCCAAAACTCTACATGTGGCACATTCTCATTCAAAAGATCTGCGGGCTGAGGTGGATGGTTATCATTCCTACGGGCATTAGCTTTGCGAGGAGGCATACTCTATAAATGAAAGGAAAAGATGGATTATACTAAGAATTAGTTTGATCTCATGCTTACTCGCATACCAAGAACACTGAAAGAAGGCTAACTGTTCCTAAAACATCTTATAGCCTCCTGTACATAAATGAGGGGTGCAATATACCCATTTACAAGACTCTACTAGATGCAGCTTTTAGACTTCCTAGGACACTATTGAGCCTTAGGCTCTGATACTAAGTTTGTAACACTCCGAGTCTAGTACCCCGGATGCTACACGGTGATCATAATCCCAAAGGATCATAAGCTAATCCTTAACTGATACCTATAACTGAGCACTACATAATATACTAAAAAATGCAAAAAACTGGGGAAATTTTGCCATAAGATTCAATACTAAAATAAAACTTAATAAAGTTTAACAATATCAAAACAAAAACAACTGTCTGAACAACTAGTCTGGAAGTCTCTCAACTGTCTGAACTATGGAGTTGATGGGACAATCCTCCAATTAAATTTATCTACTAAAGAATACTGAATCTAATGCAATATAATGAAATAATAGAACCATCCTCAAATGATGACGACTCACTACTAAGTCTACTGTTGTTGACTGAGTCTGAACTACTAAGGGTGTTTGATATCCAGTGCTTCTGAACCTATGGTATAAGACACCATAGCACAAGAGAAAAGTATACATCAGTACATAAGAATATACTGGTATTCTATATGGGGTAAGAATGAATGCAAGGGCTCATATGCATGAACTATACTGACTAAATAATCTGAGTATGCTGAATAAGGATACATGTATGAATGCATAAACTATAACTAAAATCGTAGTGACACTGAATACTGAGTGTCGAATGATGATTTACTGACATCTGAGTTTACTAATGCTGATATACTAAATAATTGAATCTACTGATATTGATATCTGAGGTTACTCAAATTGATTAACTGTACCTGAGATCAGTCCTATCCAATGGATGATCTCTGAATCTATTGGTACTTAATACTAATTGACTGTATTTGAGATTAGTCCTATCTAGTGGGTGATCTTTTAGTAATGCTAATGAGTGACTGTATCTTACAGTCCTGAATCTAAGCTACTGAGCTGAGTTCTTTTACTAAGACTGTGGGAGGTAGTCATCTAACTGACATGCCCCGAATCTGAACTAGTGGGGTCCAACCTATAAACCTAATTGTAAAGGAGTCAGTACCGTGCCACGGGTAAATAAACCTGCTATGTGTTCAGCCCTAATCTAACGGGTGACCCCTGAAATCAGTCATGTACTAGAAGGTGATCTCAGAGCATGTCAGTCCTATCTAACGGGTGATATCTCATAACTATACTAGCTACGTAGTTCTAGAACTTAGGGATTGCTTCTATGGATCTCAGTCTTATCAAGCGGGTGAGCACCCATCCCTAGGTTTTCTCGGTGCTGAATCCTACTCCCAACTGAAAGACACTGAACTGATTTCTTAGATCATACTAGGCTTGACTGAACTGTTACTAATTGTACTTATTTGACTAGGATAAACTAGATTCACTGAGTTTCGTTGACTGATGGGATACTACTGAGTTCTTAATTGATTACTGAACTAAAGCTGGAATACTACTGATACTGAGATTACTGAGATTTCCAAAGTTTTGTAACTATCTAAGTTCTATAGAGTTTTGTAACTGCCTAAGAGTACTACTAATCATGAAATGATTGAGATTATCGTGAAACTGAAACTGGCTCTAGACAAGAAACTAATTTGTCGGGTATAAATACCCCCAGGACTCAATAACATAAATAATACAAGACAGGACAACTCATACATAACATGGCAATAGGCTATCATTCACAACACTATCAATGAGGCATCTCTTCAAGCACTTGGAAGTCTTAAACATGTAAATGTATAGGGAGTACATACTATTATCTCATAATTCATTCAATAAGGAATGCACATGAGTAGGAATCATGCAACATATCATAATTCATTCACTATGGCCTTTCAACAAACACTTGGCATGAATTAACTTATACACAATTGGGGATTTCTTGTCAACATGTTATAATGACTCTATTTCCATCACATAAGCATTTTATCAAACATATGGGGAGCATACTTTGGTCATACAACATCCAACACACTCAATTAACATGGTTACATCAATCAACATCCATCTTGTAGGGTTTATTATGAATATCATGAAATTTACCACATACTAGAATCAATTCTTGAAACTTGTAGTCTAAATCATTAATTAAAACTTAACAACACATAATCATGAACTTCAATTCACATAAATCATGAAAACTCATAAATATACAAACTTTATAATTTTAAAAAGGATTCATGAACTTTATGGATGAAAGGAACTCAAGAATCAACATCTAACATACCTTAGTTCTTGATTCTACGAAGATTAATGGTGGAATTTCTTGAATTTGGACCTTCAATTGAAAACCCTAAGCGTGCTCTTAAGGAAAATTGAGAGAAAACTAGTATATGTGGGTAAAAAATGGCTGAATCTTGTATTATAGGATTAGATAAGAGTGGTAAAAAGACTGAAATAACCCTGGGATCACGGCAATTTTAATGACTGATAACTGGGTACTGATGTGCTGGTCGACGCAGTACATCGATGCCATCGACGCGATACCTGATGCGTCGCCCATGATCGCATTGAGCCTCAGTAATTTTGACTAGTAGTCTTGGAAAAATATTAGCCAATGCGATAGGCGACGCAGCGCCCCAAGATCGCATTGGTCTAAATGAGGTCCAAAAAATCTAAAACTCATCCGGGAACCCCTATTGACATTCTTGAGCATGGATTAACTTAAATATCAAACTTTTATGAATGTAAAGTTCATGAAATAAGAATGTCAAATTTCGAAGGCTAAAATAGACTAAGTCTTAACACTTAGCCAAAAAAATTTTAAGTGTTAGAGCTTCTCTTGACATGCTTTAAAGAGTTTTAATGTCTTGAAAAATTTGTGGGGTCTTACAAAATTATACTTTGATTCACTCCTCAGCATCTGGTTCATGACTCTAGTTCATAATCCATAGGTTGGGTCGAGTTGTAGGTCCCCTTCATAGGAATTAGACTTGTCACGACCTACAATATTTTATTCAAGACTTGGTTCCAAGAGACATAGATCATATCCATGGAACTCAGTCTTTTCCTTCTTCCTCAAAACCTTCTTCACAAATGCCTTTCATGGATCCTGGGTCCAGTTCACAAGTTGTAGACCACATCCGTGGATGTCATACTCCTTTCTTATTTGGTAAATTTTGATCTTTACTTCTCTATTTTGCCTCTGAACCCTATTCACCTGCACAACATTATAAAAACACATCATAGCCACTAAAAATATCTAAGTTCTTGCATATTTTCTTTATTTTAAGCATCAAAATTATCATGAATCCATGGCACATCACAAGGGTATGCCAATATGTATCATCAATAGTATTGTGTTTCTAATACTTTTTGTATAACAGATCTTATTCCAAATTCCTAAAATATTATGTATCAAAGTCATATTTGATAAATCCCATATATAATATTTATGTATCACTTCACATATTTGCCTTAAAAATACTAAATGACGAAAAGATACATCATGTTTATATATCTGGTCACATCATTGCCTTACAGATATATAGATAAAGAAAATATACATAAATGTTATGTAACTTTTGTTTGAAAGATACATATTCTATGTTATGCTATTTTGATACATTATGTGTTACAATTTTGTATGTTATGAATATCCAGTTAATAATTAAATATTTATTATTGTTAATTGATTTGAATGCAGGGCATAAAATATGTTGTCAAAGATATTTCACCACATACTTTGAGGTTCAGAACCTTATGCAACTGGCATATTCTAATTGATTTTGTTGAGATTCTAAATAAGAAGGTCATTGAGTTATTCCGAAAAACATATTTTGTTATTAATCTGAATATATCATATTTTTAGTTCACCTACCAGATAACCAACTAAATTTTGATGCTCGAGTTAGAACAGAACAATTCTTATAAAGTTCGTGTATGGATCAATAACAATGTGCTCAGATTTTTTATATTTGAATATGCTATTATTACAAATTTGAAACGAACTAGTAATACAATAGATTTTGAGTATCAATATATGTATCCCAGTGTGTTGATGGAAATGTATCTTTCTAAAAGAGTTGTTGTAAGTAAACTAGATTTGATTGAACGTTTCAAGTTTAGTAATTTCGACAATGATCGGGATGTCCCTCAAATGGCTATCTTGTACTTCATTCATACCTTTGTTCTCTCTCAAATGAATGATGCACCTATGAGCATAGCAAATTTTAAGATGATCGATGATGGGAGATATAGAGATTTTTCATGTAAAAAAATTATTTCTGACAAATTAATGCATACACTTAGACAAGATGTGGATGTCATAAAAAGTTATATCTATTAAGAGGCATGTCACACGCACGAAATATATGGATGTATGAATATTGTTCTATAGTTGAGACAATAGTTGTTTTCCATCAGGGTAACATTATTTCAAGGATACTTAATTGGAAAGTTGTTGGATTTCGGCCACAATATGAATATTTTATGAGAGAATTGTTTAGCAAGGAATATCTTGTATTCAATTCTGATATTTTTGCTTTAAATTGAATTTTTTTGTTATGTTTAATACATTACACAAACTTTCAAGATACATTTCATACTACATTAGTACTTATCAAAATTGATTTTGATGATTTTTTTTAAAAAAAAATATCTTTTTCAGTGTGTGCACACCAACCTAATTCCTACAAAAGAGGAAATGGTCCTTATGCTTTAAAATTTTCATGATGTTTATGTATTATTTAGTGACTAATATCTCTAGATGAAGGAATTTTTTTATCCGAAGAGAGATGAGCATATGGATAAAAAAGAAGACCTTGATTGATCTTAGAAATCTGAAAGTCCAGAAGATTCATTGAAATAAGGTGATGTTCAGGATGATGTGAATATTAGACGTGTCTTGGTAGACATAATTGCTGGTATTAATGATCAGAAGGTAATCACTAGTTAAAGAACTAATTTTTTTATGCATAATCATATATATCAGCTACAAGTTTGAAAAAAACCTATACATCAATAAGAAAATTTATCAATTTAGTTTTATATGTACCTTATGCATATTATTACATTAGTTGTATATTTTGTGAAAAAATTTTGTACCTTTCAAAGAAATATGTATCTTTATCATAAACTTTGACAATTATGTATCTTTCAGAATGATGATACTATATGTGCTACTGTTGAACAGGATAGATTCACAATTGTTGTTGTACCAACTAATTTCACAGTGGTAGAAACATTGAAGGTTGTTAGTTCGATAGAAACTCTAGAGGTTGTCGGTTCGCTACAAATAACCAATAGTCAATTTTACCTCTATAGAGTCAGTGGCCAACAAAATTTCCAAGCATTGAAATAGTTAATAAAGATGACACAAAGACCCCTGCAGGAAGGATTAGGCAGTCTTCAAAAATATTCAGGTCTAAATAACTTATGGTGTTTGATTCATCTTCCAAAGGCAATGAGGATGTTACTTCGGGTATTCATTAGAATTATCCATCTGAAGGTTTCAGCATTTTGAATGAGGATCCACACAGTTGATCAATATTTATTCAGAATAGATTACGGATGCACTACTAAAGTATCATGCCAATAGGTAATACAAATTATTTTTTAAAATCTGTTTCATCAACTTCTTGTAAAAATATGATCTTAACACATATCAACCATGTAGAAAATAAAAGGACGACCATTACAAATCAAAATCATCAGGTCTTGAATTTGATATGGTAAACTTTATTGTTGCACATTCTAAAATGAAGAATTGATTCTATTTGATGTCTCAGTCCAAATTTTGCTGGAATGATGAGGTATAAACACCATGTTTCTAACGTCTTATCAATACACTCATTCTGCCAAACAAATTTATATATAAATATATATGTTAACTATTTTTTCTAACTTATTAATGATGATTGATACTATGTTCAGCACCTCGATGTTATTTTTTACTATCTCCCAAAGAAAATTAAGTTGCAAGTACAACAACAATACATATACACGATAGCAAACTGTGTGTTTAATGTATACATAGATAAAACCTACAGAAGGTATTATCCATAAAAAAGGGCTAAAGTTTTTTCATCACATGAGGATTATCAATAACATCTTCACGTTGCTCTAAATTTGGAATCTTTAAGCAACATCATTAAAAGTTATAACATTTCAGCCAGACTATCTTGGCATTTGATCGACGAAGTATACATTTCAGTAAATTATGATTGTGAGTTTCACTGGGTGTTAGTTGTTGTTGTTCTAAATGAGAGATGCATTTACATTTATAATTCGATGTTGGCAAAGAGACATATTGAGCCGTCATCTGAGATACAAAAGTTGGTCATAATGTTGCCTACTTACCTTCATATCAGTGATTTTTTAGATCAAAAGATTTTATACTAACTGATCAAAGATTGAAGCATACAATGACAAAATAGGTGATAGCTTTTACAAGGTAGTTCATTTGACGTTGAATATGTGAAAGGCATTACTCGACAATAAAGTAGTAGTCTGTAAGTATCATGATTAATTTTTAAATAATTCATAACTTTTCATTATTTATATATGTCTATCAATATTAGCTGATTTTTTATTTATGCAGGGGTTGTAGTACTTTTGTTGTCGCTTATTCTGAGTATTTGAGCGACGAACTACAAGTATCAAATATTAAACTTAAAATTGAATTAATTTGTAATAGATACGCACTATTTTTGTGGAACTATGAAATTGTAAAGGCTCAAAATGATTATGTCAGTGATAGTAAAGATCCATCAAAATTAAAAATTAAATTTTATACCACCTAATGAATCATAATTGATCAACATTAAATAGATGTGTATCAATTGGGTCTGTGTAATTAACCTTTAAAAAATACTATTAATTTTTATGAACAATATTTTGGATATGATACTTGTAGATACTGATCAAGGCATGTCTTGATTTTTATGTTTTTGTAATTGTTTTGTGGACATGATGTTTATCATGTGCTAAGTAATTATATTTCTTTGTGAAACTGGTTATATATAGCTTATCTATTTAATGATAAATATTTTTTAGCATTTTATATTCAACAAGGTATCTTTTATAAAGTTCGTGAAAAATATATATTTAAAATTATCAGTAATATATCTTTATAAATATTTGTCAGTAATGTATCTTTATAGTTTAGTTTTTCCTCAAATAATCATATTATGTATCTTTATGCATTTTTCAGTTCGACATAAGTTGTCATGTAAGAATGTATCTTTAGACATATTTGGGTAAATATATCTTCAGCATTATGTATCTCTGCAAATATTCGTTCAATCAAATTATGTATCTTTATTAGATTTGTATATTTATAGTTGATTTATTTCTCAAACAATCAAATTATGTATCTATATATTTTTTCATTTAGACATAAGTTGTAAGGTAAGAATGTATGTTTAGACATATTTTGGGTAAATGTATCTTCGATATAAATTCAAGAATATTTTCTTACATATTTATAGGCAATGTATCTTTACAAAACTAAAATATATCTTATATACATTCTTATATTTGATTAATGTTATAAGGTAATAATTTATCCTACGTTTGAAAAACATTGTTCTACAAAATTAAAATGTAATAATGTATTTTACACTATCAAATTATGTATCTTTATATATTTTTCTGTTTGAAAAATGCATCAATGATATAAACCTAAACTTTTTAAGAAATATCATGTATCTCCCACATATAAAATTAGAAGAAACTGAGCATTCTATAAGAAAATCCAATGTCATTACATCTAATATTGTTCAAGAATACCACATTATTAAGAAAAAACAAGTTTCAAATGCATTTCTGACAAGTGAAAAATAGCTATGTCATTTCTCCTTTGCAAAAAAATTACAAGTCCTTCTATTGTGACCTTCATGACCACATCTCCCACAACAATTTGTGCTTGAAGAGATAGTTTCATCAGATTTCTTATGCCTCAATTTATTTGACCTGCCTAAAGGTCTTTTGTACTTTGGTGGTAAGACCACTTCCTCTTCAACTTCTTTAGGAATATTTCAATCCTTCATATGGAGCAATAAATTTATCAGTACTTCATATATCCTTACAATTATTGCTGGCTTGTAATAATTAGAATAGTAGGGTCCCATATCTATGATGTGTTTGCTCTTTAAAACTACAATTGTGTGTTGACATAATATTTCATCAAGTTGAAACCTTCCACAATTAGATATTTTATCCTCAAGATTCACGATGTACCTTTTACCATTTTCATATGCAGAGTATACATACTTTGATAAAGTCTTAACCTGTCCAAACAATCACTAGTCAAGCTACTATTAGTTAAAAAGTATAAACACAAAAAATTTGAGGCATAACAACATAAATAAATTTATGTTTATGAAATTAAATCATAAGTATCTCTAGTAAAACAGTCCATAATTTTCTAATCAATGCAAGCCAAAAAAGTAGTATCAGTATTCGTAGTCTTTAACATCACTATAGATACACTTTTTTAAGAAGTGTGTGTACTTGTAATATTTAAGAGATGTACAGCTAAAAACATATCGTGAATCGAGCAGATTTTGTGATGTTTAGAACTAGAACTTTTTCAAACTTTCTACCCAGTGTTGTCTTTGTATATGATGTTATTTCTCTGTTCCTGCAATTCATGCTTCGAAAAGCATTTGATCTTCTTCCAAAAATTTTAGGATAAGCAGTTCACGTGTTTCCACTATATAACTATTAATGCATTCAGTAATGTTTGATGTCATCATCGTCCCTCTATTTGTTGGAGCATGACATCTATCTCGCTTATCATAACCGGTATTATACAAGTATCCTTAATCCTGTGAACGACCTTTTCAACTTTAGGCATAATATACTCAAAATCCTCTTTTCTGTAAGCCTTAGTCACCGAATAGTATAAGTTACTAAGTCATTTTTTGCTCCTTCTAAAG
Source organism: Capsicum annuum (assembly GCF_002878395.1). NCBI lineage: Eukaryota > Viridiplantae > Streptophyta > Magnoliopsida > Solanales > Solanaceae > Capsicum > Capsicum annuum. The sequence continues at coordinate 30,013,032 of NC_061121.1, read as the reverse complement.
TTTGTATACACATTTTTTCAAAGACGTCAAATACAAGCAAAATGAGAAACATTTGAATACACAATGCTTACATTTTTATAATGCTTTCATTCTGGTCAGATATAACATACATATTCTCATGTTCTCCAAAATCACTTTTAACCTGCTCAAAAAATCATGAGCATGAGCATTCATTCTCAATATCTGCAACGCCATTTTCTATTGACTATTGCAACCTAAAAATCAGAGCACAAATGATATATCAAGCCAATTTAGTTCAATTTATCTATGATGTTCATATACAATACATTATAACATAAGTCCAGTTGCCTTATTTGATACATATCAGGTGACATACCTACACCATCAAAAGTGCTAGCCTAAAAAATATTTCTTTATATGCTTCACTCAAATGAGCAACATTCGCAACAACTACATGTCTACAAAACTCAAAACTTTGTATCATTGGATATAAAGCCATAAAAAGGATACATGAATTTATTTTTCAAAGACTTATGCATCCCAATATATATGTTGGGATACACAGTGTTTAGCATATGAATGCATCTGGACATTCATCTAGATCCATCAGTTGGTCCACCACAAACAGCTTTATTGCACGCTCCTTAGCCTGACATGTTTTCATGTACCTAATATCAACACCATATAAATCCTTCATCTCCTCAATTTTGTCACCTGGAGTGTGTTTGTCTTGTGATTGACTAACTTCGAACCTATAATCCCACTAACAAAAGCTATTGTAGCTTGAACTTAGGTGATCGCCTTTTCACTCAACTGACAACTATGTACATTGTTGAAAGCCCTAATTCTAAATAGATCAGAATTGTTTAGACATGATGGTTTTATTATCCAACTAAAATCCTCTAAATAAAGTGTAGAACATAACTGAAAAAATTTGAATCAAATAATCAGACATACAAAAGTATCAAACAACAAAAATAAAAGACAATCAACAAATTAATGTATCAGACAGTGAACATAATATATCAATTGAGTCCATATATTCATCCACTAATGTATCTGTCAACAATAAAAATATATCAACGTTTACAATCCAACATATTTTCTTCTATACAAAACTGAAATGTAACATAAAAGATACATAATTAAACGTACCTTTATTTGTCAGTACATTATGCTTTGAAGTTGAAGTTATGGTATATGGAATATTTGGTCATTACAGATACAAGAGTTGTCTTATCCTTGTAGAGTTGATTAACCTTAACCTTTTCATTTTTGCAATCATTAATGAAATTTTCAATCTTTATTTTCGGTACATACAACGAGTAATTATTTTCTGACTCAACTACTGTAAGTGCTCTAGAATCCATTTACATTCCTTTGGTGCAATCAAGCACCAGTATTGAATTCAAATGCCTTCTTATGATTATTTTTCTATTGTAGTTATGCACAAAGGATACGTTACAAATTCTGAAACACTTTTTTTCAATTCGACATAAAGCTTCACTCCATTATTGTTGTGAATCACAATTGGTGAGGAATTTCTTTCTACGATATATCAGATGTTGATCTTTTTCAATGATTCAATAATTTTCAATTTAGCAGCTATATCCGAAATCAAATCCATATAAAAAAATATTCTGGCCGACGATAACTCCCTCACTTTTGTATTGTTTGTATTGGATATTAGAAATTTATGCCTCAACAAAATCAAAATGTTCATTGTGAATCTGCTTTAAAATTCAAAACTGAAAAAACAGATATTGAGAAATTTAGGAGAATTTTGTTGCATGAGCTTGATTGTGTGAACAAATTTTGAATTTTGAATTTGTTACTATTTTTAAGGGATTAAACAATCGTATTTCAATCAATATCGCATTAATTAATCATTAAATCATGTCGATTTTGTTACATACCATTTTTAAAATTGTGTTTTTCCAGAAAAAATGTTTCTTGAATGAATGTATCTGCAATCAATTATGTATTACGAGAGGCTAAAAACTGGAATTTCTAGTAAATATGCAAACTATCAATTTTTTTAGAATTAAGGTTCAAAATATCAGGATTTATGTTGTTTTTACAATTTATGATTCAAATAAATGTGAAGTGGACCGCAAGATTTTGGTCTTTTGAGGCTAGGACGGATCTAAAAGTTCAGTGACAAATTTACGTGCACTAAGTACATCTTTCGTTTTAAAATAAGTGATGTTTTTAAATTTAATTTGATCATCCTTTAAAAAATTACTCATTTATAGAAAATAAGAAATATTTTTACAAGCTTACTTTAATAAATACCTTTAAAAAGAGGTAATTTTCTATTAGTTTCTTGGCTATGTATAAAATCTCTTTATTTATAGAAGGTATAACTGAAAGAATATTATTGATGGCTACTTGATTATCTAAAGGCGCCACTTATTTTGAATCAAAATGAAAATCCTAAAACGTCACTTATTTTGAACCATAAAGAGTAACTTTTATTCAACTTTATACATATACCTTAATATAAAATTATGTATTACAAATTTATTAAATATTTATAAATAATTGAATCTTAAATTTATAGTATTATCCAAAACTTTAAATCTTGATTTCGTATTCAAGATGCGATCAACACACATCTACTAGTTGTTGGCACTTGGGATCCAAAATTTTGGACCTAATTGCCAGCTATTAAGAAAAAATCAAGACACAAGCAAGTGGTAGTAAGATTTAAAGTATTATCATCAATCGTCCAATGATTAATAATATTGAAAGTGTGGTTCGGAATCACTTTTCTTAAATAGTGTTTTTATCCTTAATTTGTGATTTTTCAGTATGAATTGAATTTAATCAAACTTCAATATAGGTCTCAGACACCGAGTAGAAAACATACGTAAGCTAGTACACATTGATTGATGATATTATTGATTTGTTAGAAAATATTTAACTCTTGATGTGTGATTTTTCAGTACGAATCGAATTTAATCGTACTTTAATATAGATCCCAAATACCGAATGAAAAACATAGATAAGCTATACATATTAATCATTATATTCACATGCACAACATGTACGTTGCAAATTTCTAAAACCATATGCTTGATTGAATTCTCACAATGCATGTAATTGTCTGATCAAGCCTTGTGGATGGAGGGCTATGCCTTATGTTATAGGGTATGTTTCTTCCAATCCTTTCCTTTTATTTTCTTCATAACGCTCGGTGTTTTTGTCAAAATTATATGCATTTGGATTGTTTCATCATATATTAATATTTAAAATAAAATTTTGAGATTATTTGAAATAAGTATTTGTTTGTCAAATTATCCTATTCAGGATTGACTCAACCCCAAAGTAATTTGATATAAGTTAATAGTGTTATGTATATATAACTATTTATCCTCCATTCATGTATTAATAGGGAGTAATAATTTTCTCTCTCTCATCCGTTAGTATAACCAAATTTCCTTTTACCAATCTTATTTTTTCCTCAACTGAGTTGATCTACACCATTTACCTAATTATTTTTCTCTATTTGTTTAATCAGTTAAGTATTTGACACATAGCCAAACTGCTCTTATTTATAATTCTTCTATTTTCATATGTACGTTTAAACAATGTATAATAATTTTGAGCTTATCTATCAAGTCGTTGAAATAAGTTTTTCTTTTATTAGTTTGAGCTTGCATTAATTTCCTTTTAATTTTGATGTATACCTCACACACATGTTTAATAATATAATATGTGATATTTTTAACGAAAAATTACGAATTGACTTAAGACATACATGAGATAAATGAAATGCACATGTGACGCACAAAATGCATGAGCAATGCACACATATAACTAATTTTATTCAATATACTTGAAAACTTTACTTATGAATTGACTTTAGTCTAGTTTAGTCAATCAATTTCATTGAAATGCCCTTAGTCCCATTATTTCACATACAAAATATGTTAATAGGGTTATATTCTTGTCGGGAATGAAACATTTGAGAGGTTGGCAGGAATGGAACTATTGGCAAATTTCATGCAATTTTTGTTAACCGTGTTTCAATGGACCTAGTCTCTGGGGAAAAATTGGTAGCTTGTCCACTTTTAAAACTTATTTTTTCAAATACCTACTTAATTTCTTTTCCATTTAATTTTTAGGTTTAGGATCTAAAAGGTTAAAAAAGTGGGGTCTACACGTGGGCCAAGGGGTCTTTTCATCATTTTTAAAACTTTGAAAATTAAATAAACTACACCTAACACCCTCCACTTCTTCCAATATTAAATAAAACTTCTTCTCTCTCCTCTTCAATTTCTCAACTCCCGCTACTCCCAAGAATTCTCTCCCAAACATTATTTTTTATTTCTCTTCTTCTCCGGTGGCAAAGGGCTCGTTTTTGCATTATAAGGTAAGTTTTATAAAAAAAAATTCGAATGTGGTTGATTAAATAGTTAAAATATGAGAATTTTATAGGTCCAAAGCAATAGTTGAGTTTTGATCCGGCTGTTTCGACAGAATATTTTGTCGATCATGGTGTTGAATTTTGAAATTTTTGTTAAGGAGTTTTTCTTTAGTTCTGGTATTTTTTTAGCACTGCGGTGCTGAATGGTGGGATAATTGTTAATTTATGAGTTATTTTGGCTATTTGATTCGAGTAATGACTTGTTTCACTTTGTAGACTTGTGGTCTATGAAATAACAATGCCCCAGATTAAAATTAATTTTTAGTTGTATGAAATTCTTTTAAAATATGATTGATGAAATAGTAAAAATTGAAAGATTAAGAGCTAATTAGTTTGATTTGTAGCAATAGTTGAGTTTTGATACCGCATGTTTGATTGAAAAATTTTCGTTCATCACGCTGTTGGATTTTGGTTCAGTTCTGATATTTTTGTGTAGTGAACTGTTTAATGATAGAGTTGTTCTTAGTTATTTTTGTTTTTTTTCATTTGAGAATTGAATTATTTTTGTTAGCAAACTTGTGGTCTATGAATTGACAATGAAAAAATTATTTTTTGGTGCAGATTCTGTTGAAAAATGAATAAAAAAATCAGTGTTAAACGCACAGCTGGTATCGCATCTGGTTCTGCTTCTAGTAATAGAAAAGGGAGAAATGATGCAGTTGAAAATTCCTCTAAAAGGAAGAAAAATGAAGCGGAAGAATCGAAATCAAATTCAAAGTTAAAGGAGACAAGTAGGTATGTCAATGAGTCTAGTGATGATGTTGCCGAGGGTAGTGGTAGTGATGAGGTGAAGGGAGTGAAAAAAATAGTGCTGATGGAGCTAATGATTCCTTGTTTGTGCCATTTTGTTGAAGGTGCATTTCCGTGGAGCAATATGACCTTCAAACTATAATGGACGAGGTTGGATCATTTCCAACGAAGATATCGATTAGATCAAGAAAGGTTGCATTCCGAGAATTTAAGCAAATTCTTGTTGATCAAAATTTGAAGAAAAGATTCAAGAGGTCCTATTTTGGACACTTGAGAAACCTGCCACAACATCTTAAATTCAATAGGTAGATGGTCCATTATTTGCTATTACGACGTGTTAAGAACGATAAGATGCGTCATGAGATGTGGTTTTGTGTGAATAATAAGCCTGCTATTTTTGGCTTAAAGGAGTTTTGTTTGATCACGGGGTTGAACTGCTCATCATACCCCAGTGAATAAAAATTGAAGAAGGTGTTAAAGAAGGGGGAGCATTTTTTATTTAAGGTGACGAAAAACAAAAACGTTACAGCGACCAACTTGTTACAGTTGATTAGAGGGAATAAGCTGAACGAGGAGCAAAAATTTAAGTGTTTGTTACTGTGGTTCTTGTACACCATGTTGTTTGCAAAAGATTCGACGAAGGTTGTTGACAAAAAACTAATTCGGATTGCGGATTCTTTGAGTTTCTTCGAGAGTTATCGATGGGGGAAAGAGACATTTCAATTGATCATGGACTATCTGAATAAGAAAAGTGACCTAAAGAAGCAGAGGAAAGTATCTGATGAGAAGTAGAAGGCATCTTATGCTCTATTCAGATGTTTCTAGGCATTCATAGTATCTACCATCAACCCTTTAGTCAGTTTATCATAAATTCTTATTTTATTTATACTCTGTCATAGACTCTGAGTCATTTTTTCACTATTGTATTGCTTATAGATTTGGATCTACGAGGTCTTTCCTCATCTTTAAAAATTTTCTGGAAAATCAATGAATAAGCCCTTTCCCATTTCCTGCATCCTCAGATGGCACACTACAAAAAGTGACAAGATAATCGAGGTGACCCATTCAAGTATAAAGAAAAAGTTACCGAGGTATGAACTTATTTTTTATTATGCAATAAGACTATAGTTTTATTGAACGTTATGTAATTGTTAATTAATTTTTTGTAGAACGTGCACCCGTACATCATCCTTACTGTTCATTAGACGAAGATAGATTACATATTTACGTTTAAGCCATATACGAACGAGGTGAAGAATAACGTCCTCGATGGCTTGAAGAAATATTAACATGGGGTGACTGTCCTTACTTCAAATGGGGACAGTGATGATAACGGGGATTTGGGTGGTAACACCATTGGAGTACACATTGGTGATGATGCTTCTCTAACCACCTCAAAAGTTGTAGTGGGTAACTCTGTCGATAGGAATCTTCATAAGTGTGTTGCTAGGCTCGAGGAAGCCGTATTGGATATTGTTGCCTATATCAAAGAGAAGAGATTGAAGAAAAGGGGAAAGAATAAGCAATAACATGAACGAGGTAATTTCATTTAATAGTTGATATAGTTAATGAATTTTTAGGTGTAACTATTAGTAACACTTTATAATATGATACAATGCATGTGGACCTTCATAAAACGAAGAGGAATGGAGAGGAAGAAAAAATGAGCAAAATAGAAGAGTTGGCCACTGTTGTAGCAAAATAGGAAAAAAGAAGAAGAAAAGAAGGATGATGAAGAAGAAGAAGAAGAAATGAAAGAAGATAAAAGCTAAGAAGAAACTGAAAAAGAAGTAGTTGCAGATGAAGAAGAGAAAGCTGAGAAAGAAGAAGAAGCTAAAAAAAAGCAGCAACAGAAGAAGAAGAAGAAGAAGAAGAAGAAGAAGAAGAAGAAGAAGAAGAAACTAAAAAAAATAGCAGAAACTGATGGAGAAGAAAATTTGAGAAAGAAGAAGAAGATGATGATGAGGAAGAAAAGAAAACTGAGAAAGAAGCAACAGCAAGTGTTGAAAAGGATGAGAAGAAGGTGAGAAAGAAGAACTTAGTAAAATTGCTGAAGAATTAGGCAAATAGCTAAATATGGAAAGAAAGAAGCACCAGACAAAGAAGAAGGAGAAGACAAAAATATGAACAGAAAGAAGAAGAAAAAGTAGCAGGCAAACAAGATGTGGTCATGGATATCGTTGATTTCATCAACTATAACATTTGTGATGATGATGAAAAAGACAGTTGAATGCTAATATTGTTAATGTTTAAGACTTTTTTTATTTGAGAAATAAGGGAGCTGGATGATTTGTTGTTAGGATGTGAGAAATGTTTTGCGGAAATTTTGACTTTTGAGAGTCGCCACTTAATTTATTTGAAAAGAAATTAAGAAAACCTTTGAGATTTACTTAAACGATCCAAAACAAAAAGAATCATAAAGTTTGAAGATTTTGAGTAAGCGGTTCTTATTAATATTCTTGGAAGGTTGTTAAGACACCAAGAGTATCCGCTAATTTGCGATTATTCAAACTGTTTGAAAATATCTTTTGACTAACTTCAAAAAGAAAGATTGATTGTTGAAAAGTAATTGATTTTAGGAAAAGACTTGTGTAAAATAGATTTAGATGACTTAGTAGGGATTTTAACTAAGTCTAAATAAATTAATAACAAATCATGTAAAAGGAGAAGGGGAGAAAATAAAAGACATAGGTCATTAGGTCCAAATCAATAGACCCTGTCCTAATCTAATTGGGCTTTTGACCCACTTGAACCTATCCTAATCTAAATATTGGGTTTCGGTCCACAACCTGTCCTAAGCTAGTTTTTGGACTTTTGAGGCCCTAAATCCACCTCATATGTATTAAAATACAACTTTGGCTTCGAGGCCCAAATGAATAAATAAATTAAAAAAAAAAGATAATAATAAAAAATCATGACTTTTCAAGTCTCTTAGTGACCTCATCAATGGGTTTTGCCCCATTTTCTTTCTTCGTCTATCTTCTAGCACCCGAACATCATGTAGTGGACCTTGGGTTTAAACTTCCTACTTAACTCAAAGAGATGAGCCTCATTGACCCATTATAAAATGCAAGAAGAGATGAGTCTATTTGCACTCAAGATATTATTTGCATGCAAATAAAAGATAAAAAAAATTTAATATATGTTCAAGTCATAATAGTTACATATTTCAAAGCAAAAAAAAATATCAAGAATCAATTTTTGAATTACAATGATATGCACACTTGAACACGTATAACAAGAATGAGAGTCAATAGATAAAATGCAAAGCAAAGACATCCACTTGTATGCCTCATGATTTATGTTCATATTAAGAATGAATAAGGTGAAAAGAAGAAGGTCATATTCAATGAATTAATGCGAGAAACAAACAATGTAAGCTTGCGAAAGTAAAAGGATGAGGCATAAGAAAAATACTCATGACTTCTAAAATTGAACAAGCATAAACACTAATCCATATAACAAAAGAAAATAAAGATTAACTTTTCAAGAAGGAGAATCTTTGAATTTCAATTAACGCGACATTAACAAAAATTCATACATCTAAACTACAACCAACATTTTATCGGAAAACATGTAACGACCTAAGGTTTATATTTCTAAGACATCGTTGATTCTGTTTTGATATTATGAATAAAGAAAAGAAATGAATCAAGTCTTTACACACACAAAGAGCACATATAACAATACGGCATAAGAAAATAAGAATAAAAGTTTAGCATCTCTAAAAGTGAAATATTGTTCAACAATCATACTATGCATAAGTCAAAAATATCCAAATAATTCTATTTAGCCACAAAAGTCCGAACTTTCTCATCATTTTAACAATACAACATGCGAACAAAAGAGGAATAAACATCTTGGATGAAAATAAAGCTCACACTTCATCTCTTATATGAAGATTTTGAAATTCATTAAAATAATTAGCAAACAAATGACAAATTCTTGACTTAACTAAATACTATTTCTATTAGGGTGAAACAAACAATAATAACTATTTTTTCAACATAAAAGAAATAACTTTACATGTTAAAACAAACATATCCGTCGACAATGTATTTAAAAAGGCATGAGTTCGTCTTTTGAGCAAAGATCAAGACTTTATACATAACAATCAAAGAATAAAGTCAAAAGGCAAAACAATCAATATTAACTATTTTTTTCAACATAAAGAAAATAACTTTACATTCTAAAAACAAACATATCTACCAACAATGAGTTTAAACAATACATGGGTATATTTTCAAGCAAAGATCTAAACTTTATTCAAAATAATCAAAGAATAAGGTCAAAAGGCAAAACAATCCATATTAACTATTCTTTACAACATAAAGAAAATAACTTTACATGCTAAAAACAAACATATCCACCAACAGTGAGTTTAAACAAGACATTAGTATGTTTTTCAAGCAAAGATCAATACTTTATCTAAAATAATCAAAGAATAAGGTAAGAAGGCGAAACAATCAATATTAACTATTTTTTTAATATAAAGAAAATAACTTTACATGCTAAAAATAAACATATCCACCAACAATGAGTTTAAACAAAGCATAAGTACATCTTTTAAGCAAAAATTGAAACTTTATCTATAATAATCAAAGAATAAAATAAAAAAATGCACGTACAACTATTGCTAGCTCATTTTTATATCATGAACATGAATATAATTAAAATATCGATACCACAACAACCTATGACCTTCAAGGCCATCTACAACAAACAATCCCAGCAAACAAAATTATAACTACGAACTACGAATAAGAAAAAGATAAAGAAGAAAATGATAATAAAACTAAAAAAAAAAGGTGTATTTACCTTTTTGGGGACAGTAAAACGAAACTACGAGCTTCGTCGGAATCAACCACCACCAAAAAACATCGCCGGCAACTCAAAAATTTTAATTAGCCGACCAACTCTTTGAAACAAAAAATTTTTACTAAATAAGAATAACTATTTTGCTCAAAAGGATTTTTTCACCTTTCTAGCCTCTTTTTTTCTTACTTTTCAACCCCCTTTTTTCTACCAAAGTAGTGGTAGTATTTATAAAAGAGAATGAAATTTTTTTTTCCTTTTCTCCACCAATGTGGAAGAAAAGTATTTATAGGAAAGGATGAGAATTTATTTCTTGTCATCCACCAATGTGGGAGAAAAAGCATTTAGGGATATTTTTGGAATTTTAAAATTGAAGATAAGGTGAGGTGGAAGATAATGTGGGGAGAATTGTACAATGTAGTACAATTTTTTAATTTCAAAATTGAAATTTGGAAAAAGAAAAAAGGTTGGGAGGAATTGTACAATATAGTACAACTTTTGAATTTCAAAATTGGGAAAAGACAAAGTTGGAGGAAAATAGTACAATATATTACAATTTAAAATTATTTTTTTGTGGGAATTGGGTAGAAGTTATGAGAATTTTTGAGAATTTTGGAGTCATTTAAAATATAACCCCAATTGAGATTTAAAATATAGCCATATTTATTTAATTTTGACCAAATTAAAAATCAATTGACGAATTGCATTGCAATTATGCCCAATTTGATTTTAATTATGGCCAAATCTAATAGATTGACTAAATTAAATTGAAATTCGATACGAATTAATTTTCTTTTAATCCCGAGCTTCCTGATTTAATAAAATCAAATGCATATTTATTCAAATAATTTTTTTTAATAATAAATTATATTAAAATCAATATTTTAATCATTATATTTATTTTCAAAATAATTCTTAATTAAAATTTAATATTTCATAGAATAAATATTTAAGTAATCAAATTATATAATCTCGTATAACTGAACACGATAATATATAATCTCTCCTTAAAATGACAAAATCACGTACAAAAAATATTTTGAAAATTTTTTATTCAGATGAAATAAATTTCTCGATTTTATTTAAAAACTGAAGAAACTCAGGATTAAATTTAGTCGTGGAGGGCAAAAATTAGTCGTCAACAACTGCCTCCTCCATTTGGGTAGGGTGGATGCAAGTAACCCCGGACAAAGGGCGGTTGACGTTCATAATTTTTTGTTCGACCACAAATTCGAATCTGAAAGAGGTTGTCTTTTGCACGTGTTTCATAGAGTTATGTCCAGACCTTGGTATCAGGTTCCTACATATCTCAGGTTATATGATAATTCAGGCCACTTGTAGTTCATAAAGCTTAATATGAAGCACAATTTCCAAAAATTCATAAGCTATCTTGGTTTTGGTGTTTTGATGAAACCAAAAAGCTGGGGAATAGAAGGATTTAGGGAGAAGGTTGGAATGCAGTCGAATTTTATACATAGATCCCAGCCTACATATCCCCGAGACTCAAGGAATCAGACTGCTTATAGTTTGACTCGATCGGTAAAAAAATAGTCTCTTATTTTAGATGATCTTTGGCTCAGGATGAGAGACAAGTTGATCGAGTTGCAGAAAAGAGGCTTGTAACCTCTTAACCGTGAGTATGGGATCCTTCAAATCCTTCAAATAAAGAGAAGTTTACCCTCGGTATGAGTTTAGAAATATACCAAAGGTGAAGCTGAAACCGAAATATCCCAAAAATTCCCACATGTCTTCTAACAGGGGTGTAGTTGAATGGTGGTGATGATCATCCTTTAGTTCGTGTCCAAAGAGTTTGACATCTCTGTCTAGTCTATGTCCCATTTTATTGCTAAGAAAGAGTTCCACGTTGTGCTGCATCCTATCTGGAGTAGTCTGCACCTGTGGTTTTGATTTGAGATTTTCATCCTCTTGAATTCTCTCGTCAAGGCCTTAAAAAAAAGTGTTAGTGCTAAACATAATTCACAAAAGAGGTATATAGTATTTACCACATCTCCACGTGAGTTGTTCCCTGGAAAGCAAAGTCATCCCTTTCATGTACCTATTTGGAAGGAAATAACTTGCAATAATAGAAACAACAACTCTCTTAGTTATTGCACAATTATCTCATTTGTCGTATGTCTTCAAAGTGGGGTGATCCTTTTGGACACCGATGACACTTTATGCAGAATGGTCCCTACAACCGTGTAATATTATGTTGAGGTGAACCATTTTGGTTGCCTATGATAACTTTTCTGGTTATTGACAATAATATTTGCATGTGCCCTCGGGTAAGTCCTGTTCATCTTTTATATCGATACGACTTATAGATTCCCCATGAAATTTCAATCTTTGGATAATCTTGCACATTATTTGATGTTGCATATGAGGCGACTTACAGATATCCTTTTAATTGCTAGCCTTTAGGTAATCCTGCACATTATCCAATCTTGGATAAGAGATGGCTTATATATATCCCTCCAACCGATTGTTCTCAAGTATCCCTACACAACATCCGACCTTGGATACAATAAGACTTATAGATATGTCTCAAATTGCTAGTTTTTAGGTAATCCTACACATAATCGATCTTGTATATGACGTGACTTATAGAGAACCCTTGGACTTATCAATTTGACAATCTCGCACACTCTCCTTTAAGGATTTAGTTGCGACTTACGGATAACCTTTGGACTATCTATTTTTGAGTAACCTTACACACTATCTAGTTATGATGTTGTTGCGGCTTACAAATGACCTATGGGCTACCAACTCATAGATAATCTTGCACACTATCCTATTTCAAATAATATGACTTATATATGAACCTCAGATTATCAATTTCTAGGAAGTCTCATATGTCGTTCGCTTTTAGATAGCAACTTAAAGACGTCCCTTTGAATCATGTGCTTTTGATGCATTCAGATGTTGATTCATAAAATAATGAGATATTCTCGATGTCAGCATATGATATCTTATGTGTTAATAGATATTAGATGCTGATGATATCCTCGATGCCAGTGTATGCTATCTCACGTGTCAATACATATTAGATGCTAATGATATCCTCGACGCTAGCATTTATGTCTTATGTGTTAACAGATATTAAATGCTGATGATATCCTCGATGCCAGCATTTGTGTCTCGCATATCGACAGATATTAGATGCTGATGATATCTTTGATGCCAGTATTTGTGTCTCGCGTGTCAACAGATATTACATGTTGATGATATCATCAACGCCAATATTTGTGTATCGCGAATCAACAAATATTAGATGCTAATGATATCCTTGATGCCAACATTTGTATCTCGCTAGTCAATAAATATTAGATGCTGATGATATCCTCGACGTCAGCATTTATGTCTCGCGTGTCAATAGATATTAGATACTAATGATATCCTCGACACCAATGTTTGTGTCTCACGTGTCAACAGATATTAGATGCTAATTATATCCTCGACGCCAGCATTTGTGTCTCACTTGTTAACAGATATTAGATGCTGATGATATTCCTAACGCCAACATTTATGTCTCACGTGTCAACAGATATTGATTGTTGATGGTATCCTCGACGCCAATGTTTGTGTCTTGCGTGTCAAAAGATATTAAATACTGATGATATTCTTAACATCAGTGTATGCTATCTCATATGTCAATAAATATTAAATACAATGGCCCTCTCGGCAGTGAAATGATATGAAATGGCCCTCTTATCAATGGCATGAAATGGCCCTCTCGAGGTTGAGATGAAATGGCCCTCTCGGCAATGGCATGAAATATCCCTCTCAGCAATAGCATGAGATGGCCACAATAAGATGAAATGGTTCTTCCGATGATTTGAAAATAGTTTCACCTGAGTTCATTTGTCTTCAGTTTGCTTTTTACATGTACATGTACTCAAGGTAAATAGTTAGTAGACACAATGTTGCTCTCACTGGCGACCACAGTCAAGCTTTATGATAGTTTAATGATAAATACTGAGCATCATAATTTGAATAACTTATTTCGCTATTAATCTTCTTTTTTTTAAGAAATCATTAAATAGCAGATCCACCGAATGCAAGTAAATGGGGAAAAACCCTTGTTTGGGTACTACTCAAATACTATTTGCTTCGCTTTAAGGAGAATTTTGAGGATGACTTTCAGCTCTTCCTCCTATTGAGTAATACTTTGATTGTTGTATTTATTATGCCGACTTCCTTGAATGCACCTGCACTCAAAGTAAATATTTAATAGACATAAAGTCACTTATGCTAGCGACCCTTTTCATATAAAGAATTCTAAATACAATAAAGTAGATAAGGCGTCTTTGTTTATCCTTCATGGTCTCAAGAAATAAGATAGACAATTCAAAAGGTCCTCAATAAATGGGTATTAAACCCGGCTATGGGGCTACCCAAAAATACCGTTCTTGAGCATTATATGTTTTTATGTGGCTTGCAACTCGCTTGGTGTTTTCTGAAAAAGATTTTCATCCATGTGTATTGATCCCTGCATCCACAGAAAAATAGTTAGTTTTGAATGAAACTACTCTGGGGTGGCGTCCTTCAAACCTTTGTTTGCTCCTCACCATCTTTTGGGTGCTCCATCGTGTTGGGACCTTCATTCTGACTCCTCATTCCAATAGATACCTAGACAATCACTAAATAAAAAGATTTGTATAGATTTTCAAAAGTAGTACTAGTTTCAAAAAATTCTTTTAAAAGCTTTGGAAAATCTCTGCCATTCATGTCATGTACAAGCCCGACAAACATCTTTCTCTTGGTTCTGACTGTATTCTGACGTTTGATGGAGGAATTCCAGGGATTCATCTTCATTGAGGCTTTCTATCAAAAGTTTTGTTATAGCCGAAGATTTAGTCTAACTAGACTTTGTCGCAGATGGTGACTTCTAAATCTTGACTTTGACTTCTGGTGCTGGGGAATTTGAAATATATTCCAATATATTAGTGGAAATTTTGAGGACCTCCTTAAAATTTCTGCCTCAGTTTAAAGTTGTTTGAGATGATATCGGCCCGTAAGGATTCGAAGTCTTTGTTAGTCTTCGTTCTCTTTGTTTTTGGAAGATGACCTTCTTCTTGTGAATTTTCGAGATTCCTTCTAAAAAATTTTGCCCCAGTTTCCATTTTCTAAGATTATATGACCGAGTTGTTGGGGTGACTACGTATCCCATTGAATCAGGAATCAGGTCAAATATAGTTTAAGACTATGCTAAAGATATATAGAAAAATCTAATGGATTGACCGAAGCCGACATAGGCCGCCTACGTATCCCTTTCTTGGGAATTCAGTTCATCATGTAGTTCATACATGAAAGGAAAGGATAAATTTTCCTAAGGGCTTGACCAAAGCTGACATAGGCCGCCTACGTATCCCTTTCTTGGGAATTTAGGTCAAACATAGTTCATACATGAAAGGAAAGGATAAATTTTCCTAAGGGGTTGACCAAAGCCAACATAGGACACCTACGTATCCCTTTCTTGGGAATTCAGGTCAAACATATTTCGTACATAAAAGAAAGGATTCTAGTCCATAATACATCATAAAACAAATTTTTGCTTAACTGGATTGGTAACTCTTGCAACATGATATTAGTGCTCAATCCTGGCATATCATCGTAGGACCAAACAAGTGGATGAGTTCTTTTTAGTTTCCTCCAGGTAAGGCTCCTTCCGATTTACAAGTTCTTCTATGTCTTCCGCTAACCACTCCTCATCATGGTCTTTCCATTCATCACCATTTCCCTCACTTTGTTCGTCTAACCCTTGACATGACATGACAATGACAGGTTTTAAAAATTACTGCTACTGAAACAAACCAAGTTAGATTATCACAAGACAATAATCATATTTCAAAATAACTTCTTGAATAAAGGGAAACCTTTTCATTGAAATTTGAGAAATAAATACAAACTACGACTCATGACCCGTGCAAATGTATGCCCATTCCTTTTTTTAAAGCAGTAACACACAAAAAGAAAAATTCAAAACATAAAAGGGTGGATCACGGGGCCTCCTCTAGATTATCATCGATTTTTTAAAACTACTAGTAATTGTCCTTTCATCTACCACGATGGTAACGAGTTATGAGCGGAGTGGAGGTCCAGTTTAACAATGTTTCCTCTAATTCATCTTCCATGATCCCGGTTGTCTTGGAAAATTCTTCCCTCACATTTTTCTTATTCCATCCTCGAGACCATTATTAAAGGTTTTGAAAAATGATTGGTACATCCCAGTTTTACTACTAGTCATTTTTCTTTTCCTATAACAAAGCTATAATCAAGTGGGGGATCTTTTATTTACTTTGATCTAGTGAAGTAGGGTCATTTTGTGCCAACACAAAGTAGTTTCTATTTTCTGCAAAGTAAAAACAACTCAAAGTCTGACGTGTTAGATTCCGTTAGTAATAAGCAAAGCAAGATGATAAGGTAAGGGATAAACATATAGAGATGTTTCTCATCTCATGCAAATTGATCCATGAAGTAATGATGACTCACGAATTTCAATGAACAAGATTTTTCTCAATGATATGAATAGGTGAAATTTATTAGGAAGGCTCAACTCTTCTTCTTTCCGACCTTATTACTTCTTTCAAGAAAGTGGAGAACAAGAAAG
This sequence comes from Capsicum annuum, assembly GCF_002878395.1. Taxonomy (NCBI): domain Eukaryota; kingdom Viridiplantae; phylum Streptophyta; class Magnoliopsida; order Solanales; family Solanaceae; genus Capsicum; species Capsicum annuum. The sequence goes on along the minus strand of NC_061121.1, from coordinate 29,996,464 downwards.
TTTTTAAAGATAGGGGCCGGGTCAAAAGGCCACCTACGTAGCTCACGGAGGAGAAATTAGGCCTTGCGTAGTTCGAACATATAATGGCTTCTTCTGAGTCCACAGTTAGTCTTCCTAAAATATTAGCGAGCTTTTAGGAAGTTTTAAGAATGATTGCGGACTTTCTAGGAGACTTGGAGTATGTTTGGTTGGATTTTTTATAGTGGGGTATATTTCTGCCTAGAGATGCTATATGGAAAATGGGATTGTATCAATTCGCCTTTGATTTGAATCAACATAAGACATAAAAGCACATAAACAGTTATATTACACAAGCATATTGTAATAAACGTACATCCTAATTGGGTGACCCTTTTGAGCCAAGGATTTAGGCCTAACGAATTTTGAAGAAAATATACGTCTTTTTAAAGCCAATCCATTATCTCCAAAAACCTTCATCGGTATACATAAATGACATAAATGTCTACAAAAGTTGAACAAAAGGGATACAATCTTTAGGGAAAGGGAAAATAACATGAGAAAAAGAATAATGTCTCGCGCAGGGGATAGGAAATACTAGTTCCTAAATGCTCTTCTATCGGCCTTCGCCCTCTCAGCTTTTTCCACTTCTTGTCATTGGCGAGATCAGTTGATGATCAAGTAATTTCTGTATAGCCGTGCCCTAGATGCAACTGTCCAAATCAATCACTTTCATGCTTGGCTTTCTTCAATTCCTTTCTCAATTGGTGTATAATTGAGGCATCCTTACATGAAAGTAAGCAAAGCAAGCCTTCTCCCGACCCCCCAAAGGATAATGGATTGGATTAAACAAACATATATTTCTTCAACACATAAATATGATTCGTTTGTAATTGACTTGAGGTCAATAGGCGTAGGACAAGTTTTCTAATGGGCCCAATGCCCCCTCGGTTATTGAATCATCCTAGGTTCATGCCTAAAATAGGATTTTGGTTTTGCTCTATCCTAGGTGTCTAGAGCGAATTTGAACTAGGTTCCCAAGCAAACGACTTGGGTTTGAAAATACGAACAGCCATCAGACCCCTCACGTACTAATAAACCGTCGTATTTCCAACACTTTATTTGAAACTAAACAACAAGGGTCAAGACATCCACGAAACCCCAAAATAATTTAATAATCAATACAGGATTATGCTATAAGATGCAATAATTAAATTCCGCAAAATTAAAACATATAAACACGTAAGTAATTTAAATAGTTAGTCAAAAGATGTAATCAAACATTTGGTTAAAACCTAGTGAAATATCCCTAGCAGAGTCGTCATTTCTGTTTTGCAAAAATTTTGACTATTAAGATCTCCACTTAATTTCTTTGAAAAGGAATTAAGAAAACCTTTGAAAGTTACTTAAACGATCCAAAACAAAAAAAATCATTTAAGTTTGAAGATTCTGAGTAAACGGTTCCTATTAATATTCGTGGAAGGTTATTAAGGCACCAAGAGTATCCACTAACTTGTGGTTATCCGGACTGTTTGAAAATATCTTTTGACTAACTTCAAAAAGAAAGATTGATTGTTGAAAACTAATTGATTTAAGGAAAAGACTTGTGTAAAATAAATTTGAACGACTTAGTAGGAATTTTAACTAAGTCTAAACAAATTAATAACAAATCATGTAAAAGGGGCTGGGGAGAAAATAAAAAACTTAGGTCATTGGGCCCAAATCAATAGACTTTGTCCTAATCTAATTGAGATTTTGGCCCACTTGCACCTGTCTTAATCTAAACATTGGGCTTTCGGCCCACAACCTGTCCTAAGCTAGTTTTCGAACCTTTTAGGCCCCAAATCTGCCTCACCTATATTAAAATACAACTTTGACTTCGAGGCCCAAGTGAATGAATAAATAAATGACTAAATGAATAAATAAATAGAAGACAATAATACAAAAAAATTGAGACGTTTCAAGTCTCTTAATGACATCATCAATGGGTTTTGACCCATTTTCCTTCTTCATCAATCTTCTAGAACCCGCACGCCATGTAGTAGACCTTGGGTTTAAACTTCGAACTTGACTCGAAGAGTTGAGCCTCATTAATCCATTACGAAATGCAAGAGGAAAGGAGTCCATTTGGACTCGAGATATTTTTTGCATGCAAAGAAAAGATAAAGAAATTAATATACATTCAAGGCATAATAGTTACATATTTCAAAGCAAAAGAAAATATCAAAAATCAATTTTTGAATTACAATGATATGCACACTTGCATACGTATAATAAGAGTGAGAGTTAATAGATAAAATGCAAAGCAAAGACATCCACTTGCACGACTCATGATTTATGTTCATATTAAGAATGAATAAAGATAAAAGGAAGAAGGTCATATTCAATGAATTAATGCGAGAAATAAACAATGTAAGCTTGCGAAAGTAAAGGGATGAGGCAACAAGAAAAATACTCATGACTTCTAAATTTGAAGAAACATAGACACTAATCCATATAACAAAAGAAAATAAACGTTAACTTTTCAAGAAAGAGAATCTTTAAATTTCAATTAACGCGACATTAACGAAAATTCATACATCTAAATTACAACCAACATTTTATGGAAAAACGTGTAACGATCTATGATTTATATTTTAAGACATCGTTGATTCTATTTTGATATTATGAATAAAATAAAAAAATGAATCAAGTCTTTGCACACACAAAGAGCACATATAACAATCCGGAGTAAGAAAATAAAAATAAAAGTTTAAGAATAAAAGTTTAGCATCTGTAAAAGTGAACTATCGTTCAACAATCATACTATGCATAAGTCAAAAATATTCAAATAATTCTATTTAGCCACAAAAGTACGAACTTTCTCATCATTTTGACAAAACAACATGCGAATAAAAGAGAAATAAACATCTTGGATGAAAATAAAGCTAGCACTTCATCTCTTATATGAGGATTTTGAAATCCATTAAAATAATTAGCAAACAAATGATAAATTCTTGACTTAACTAATTACTATTTTTATTAAGGCAAAATAAAAAATAATAACTATTTTTTCAATTTAAAAAAAATAACTTTACATGCTAAAATAAACATATCCACCGATAATAAATTTAAACAAGGTATGAGTTTGTCTTGTGAGCAAAGATCAAAACTTTATACATAACAATCAAAGAATAAAAGTAAAAGGCAAAACCATCAATATTAACTATTTTTTTCAACATAAAGGAAATAACTTTACATGCTAAAAACAAACATATCTACGAACAATCAGTTTAAATAAGACATGAGTATGTTTTTCAAGCAAAGATCTAAACTTTATTCCAAATAATCAAAGAATAAGGTCAAAAGGCAAAGCAATCAATATTAACTATTCTTTACAACATAAAGAAAATAACTTTACATGCTATAAACAAGCATATTCACCAACAATGAGTTTAAATAAGACATGAGTATGTTTTTCAAGCAAAGATCTAAATTTTATCCAAGATAATCAAAGAATAAGGTGAAAAAGGCGAAACAATCAATATTAACTATTCTTTTCAACATAAAGAAAATAACTTTAAATGCTAAAAACAAACATATCCACCAACAATTAGTTTAAACAAAGCATAAGTACATCTTTTAAGCAAAGATTGAAACTTTATCTATAATAATCAAAGAATAAAGTCAAAAAAGGCATGTACAACTATTGCTAGCTCATTTTTATATCATGAACATGAAAATAATTAAAATATCGATACCACAACATCCTATGGTCATCAAGGCCATCTACAACAAACAATCCCAGCAAACAAAATTATAACTACGAACTACGAAGAAGAAAAAGATGAAGTAAAAAACGATAATAAAACTAAAAAAAAAAAAAGACGTGTTTAGTTTTGGGGGGGCGGTAAAATGAGACTACGAGTTTCATCGGAATCAACCACCACCGAAAAACGTCGCCAGCAACTCAAAAATTTTGATTAGCCGACCAACTCTATGAAACAACAAAAAAATATTAAATAAGAATAACTGTTTTGCTCAAAAGGATTTTTTCACCTTTCTAGCCTCTTTTTTTCTTACTTTTCAATCCCCTTTTCTCTACCAAAGTAGTGGTAGTATTTATAGAAGAGAAGGGATTTTTTTTTCTTTTTTCCACCAATGTGGAGAAAAGTATTTATAGGAAAGGATGAGGATTTATTTCTTGTCATCCACCAACGTGAGAGAAAAAGCATTTAGGGATGTTTTTGAAATTTTAAAATCAAAGATAAAGTGAGGTGGAAGATAATGTAGGGGAAAATTTTACAATGTAGTACAATTTTTGAATTTCAAAATTGAAATTTGAAAAAAAGGAAAAAGGTTGGGGGGAATTGTACAATAAAGTACAATTTTTGAATTTTAAATTTTGGAAAGGACAAAGTTGGAGGAAAATAGTACAATATAGTACAATTTGAAATTATTTTTTTTGTGGAAATTGGATAGAAGTTATGAGAGTTTTGGGAATTTTGATGTTATTTAAAATATAACCCCAATTGGGATTTAAAATTTATCCATATTTATTTAATTTTGACCAAATTAAAAATCAATTGACGGATTGCATTGCAATTATGGCCAATTTTATTTCAATTAGGGTCAAATCTAATAGATTGACTAAATTAAATTGAAATTTGATATGAATTAATACTTCTTTTAATCCTAAGCTTCTTGATTTAATAAAATCAAATGCATATTTATCCAAATAAATGTTTTTGATAAGAAATTATATTAAAATTAAGATTTTAATCATTATATTTATTTTTAAAATAATCCTTTAATAAAATTTAATATTTCATAGAATAAATATTTAAGTAATCAAATTATATAATCTCGTATAACTGAACATGATAATATTTAATCGCTACTTAAAATAACAAAATCACGTACAAAAAATATTTTGAAAAATTTTTATTCGGATGAAATAAATATTTTGATTTTATTTAACTGAAGAAACTCAGGATTAAATTTAGTTGTGGAGTGCAAAAATTAAGTGTCAACAATAAACATTCTTTTATTCTATGAAAGTCGCTATGGATCTTCACTAAATCTGTTTTAACTATATTGTTGCATGAAATTTGAATATACAATGTGTTGTCATAACTGATATAGTGTATGGTTGATATCATAGAATGTATATTTTATCTTTCGTATACTGCTAGCATAGTCTATCATTACCATGCTACTCAATTTTAAGTTGATGTGTAGTTTGATCAACTATGATTCTATGAAAAACAGTATTAACATTATAGAAAAATAGAAGCATTTTTATTTATTCAATCTCACTAAATCTATGTTACACCTTTCCAAACAATGAATACTAGCATTATACCACATAACATCATTTTTAGGCAATTCGCCCTTTTTCGGCCAAAATCAATTTTTGTTTTAGTTGATTCCTCTCTATTTGGGTGTCTTGTAGCAATACTTTCAAGTGATTCCTTTTCTCTTCGACTTCTTTGAACAAAGTCATAGGGAAATCTCTATTTTCTTTGTATTCTCGAAGCCTTTGTAGTAGATTAAATTTTGTCACGCCATGAAAATTTGATTTCTAGGATTCCGGACTCAACGTTGATGGACTGCTTGGAGGTGATACCTCATCAAGCCATTTAAAAAACTAGCATACTCCATTATCCTAGAAAAAATAATTGCATAACGATTTATGTAATTTAAAACACATACACGACTCATCTTCGCAATTGCACAATTATAAAATTTGAGACTCAGATTTGCGTCTGTGTGTGACATCCTCAAGACAGCCGCATTTCCATAATGACAAATTAGAGTCTTTTTAGAATTGGATGTTTGAGATGCTTGAGACATTGTAGAATTTTAAAATAAAAAAAAATAGATGAAATAAAATAATGAGGGATGGAGGACTTTATATATGAAGTAAAAAAGAACTGTTAACATTGAAGGAGTACAAAATTAGCCGTTTGTTACCATTGAAACAGTAATTGTGTTTTTTGAATTGTTGGTGATACTTAATAAATTGTGATTGATCATGACCTATGTCAATCATCAACGAGATATTAAAGTCTACCGTAGATACTCGTAATCGATGGACCCTTAATAACCTGTTTAAAAAGAAAATAATTAAGTAAAAAATATACTTATGCTTTGAGGGTCCATCAATCAATGTGGTCTATTGTAGACTTACACTGTATGTTGTGCATCAATTGATATCTGGATCATTGGTAGATCTCGTAGATGTATGTACATGATTATAGACCCTTACTAGCATGTTGTTTAAAAATGAATAAATAAATAAATAAACAATAAATATAGTATCAAATTCTACACATATGAAGGAGTTCAAATAAGTCACATAATCATATTAGAGCTTATACAAATTAGGGGTGGTGAATTAAAGAGTGTGGATGGGTAGTGATTGAACAAACAAGATTCTAAGAGTAATGTTTGTCAAAGCACAAATATGTTTTAAGGATGTTGATTGTATTTGATGACTACCTATCCACATATTCCTTGAATCACCACCCCCAAATCAAAAGAGTGTGTGGATGGGTAGTGGTTGAACAATCAACATCCTCAAAACATACTTGTTCTTGGACAAACATTACTATTAGGATATTGATTGTTCAACCACTACCCATCCACATAATCCTTCAATCACCACCCCCAATTTGTGTGAGCTCTAACAAGACCATGTGACTTATTTAAACTCCTTCATATGTGTGGAAATTCATGATTTATTTATTTTTTATTTAATTATTCATTTTTAAACAACATCCAAGTAAGGGTCTATAACCGTGTACATAAATCTATGTGATCTATGAATGATCAAGAGAGCAATCGATGCACGACCTATAGTGTAAGTCTATGGTAGACCAAATGAATCGATGGACTCTTAAAGAACAAGTATTATTTTTACTTAATTATTGACATGGTTCAACATCGATGACAATCTATTAAGTGTCACCAACAGTTCAAGATTATGTAATTATGTGTTTAAACTTTTTTAATTTAATTATTATCTTTCACCTCTCCTAAATCATGTGATTATGTGTTTGAACTTTTTTTAATTTAGTTATTTTCTTTCACCACCCTCAAAGCATGTGATTATGTATTTAAGCTTTTTTAATTTAATTATTTTCTTTCACCACCCCAAAATTATGTGATTATGTGTTTAAACCTTTTTTAATTTATTATTTTCTTTCAAATTACAAGTTACTGATAGTCCATCGATTCATATAGTTTACGATCGACCTATATGTCTAATCAAGGAATGACAGTGTCTAAGATCGATGATAGACTATATATGTGATCTTAATTTATTGTCATATAATTTTTACTCTTCGTGAATTTAATCAAGTCAATCTACAGTTGTATTCATTGAACAAGCAATAAAATTTTGAAAATTTGGTTGTGCAAAATTCCACCATTGATACAGAAGAACCAACACAAAAATCAAAAGTCACAAAAAAGAGGAAAAACATAATAGTTAAACTGAAATACTTATATTCATTTTGTTCATTGCAGTACATAGATTTTCCATGATCAAAAATAGCAAAAAATTTAAAAAAAAAAAAAAAAAAGCTTTCTTCTAACAAGAATCCTAACTAAGAAAGCTTCTTCTGCAATGAATAAATACAAAAACTTATAAATATAAACTAAAATAAAAACTTAAAACTAAATTTAGGGGGATGCCGGGGATGATGTAGTCGGGGCCTTTCATGCCTAGCCTTTCCAAAATTGCCCTCAAGAAATAAGCAATTCAACGGAGTTCACGCTTTAAGTAGATGCGGTATTAACCCAATCCATGGAAGAGGTGATCAAAATTGTTCCTTAACAGTAGGAGATCATAGTGTCGTAGGGGGAATCGTCTGATAGGACGTAGAGGTATCCTTCTAGAAGGCATGATTTTTTTTTATGAAGAAGAAGAGGGTTTTGAACTTTTTGGTTTAGGTAGAACTGAATGCTTACATAGAAATTATCACTATACTTACGGACTCATAGAAGGTGTCATTTCATATTCTCAATCAATGATCAGTCAACGTGTGTGGGAATAGAAAAGGTTTAACTTGAGTATACTCGCGGTTTTTTATGTGAATAGACGTGTTTGCAGCTTTTAATTAATTGAGAATAGGAAACGATGGTTCAATGCATTAATTGGAGAGATAGGACAGTAAAAATACCCATACAACATGTTTGATGAGTAATCATATATCCATTAACAATTATTTGATCGATCATGTAAAAGATATATCATAGATTGATGTTATCTACCGTAGACAAAGCATATAGTCGATTACAACTGAATATTAAATTCTATAGAAATGCACAATTACCCCCCCCCCCCCCCTAACAGTGGCTTTACAAACAAAGAAAAAAAAGTCTATCTAACATTTGTTGGTCATGCTACATGTGGTTCTTTTGTGCCCAGATTTCTTGCATATTGAACACTTATTCCTCCTTTTGGACTTGAATGTTTCACTGATGCCCTTAATGCGTTTGAATTTCTTCCTTCTGAGTTTGGGATCGTAGGGGGTGGAACAATCTGCGTTTCTTGCAATACCTATGGAACAGTCCATTCGGACTTTAGGGAGACAACGTTAATAGCTTCAGAGTATGAAAAGAGGTAAGTTTCAACTTTATAAATAGGCGAAAAGTACTCGTAGATGGAGTTACCATAACCTTCACCATCGCCATACTTTTCTCACAAAGCCGCCATCGCATGTTCGCACGGCAGTTTCACTAAGTCATAATTCCTATAAGAACAACTTCTCTCCAAGCGATTGACCTTAGCAGTAACACAGTTGCTGAACACAGTAAATTAGTCGAGATCCCCGTTAGTATTAGTAACATATAAGGAATAATTCGCACTCTTATTATCCCTTAGTATTTTTTCCGCACAAGGCACAAATTTGTTGTTTGAATTACCAACAAATGCATGCCGCTCCCTGAAATTTTCACCAAATTTTTTAGCAATCGAATTAAATATGTACGACACAGGGTAGTTTCATTCATCCATCAACACAGAGTTGAGTGACTCGGCGATGTTTGTGGTCATCACATTATAACTATTTCCCGAGAAGTGTGCTCTACTTCATTTCTCAAAATTAAGCATATTTTCAAGGACATGTGCTGCCTTAGGGCATTTATTCTTCAATTACACAAAATGCTCCCTAAACTCATTAAGAGAATAAGCCTTTATTGTGGCATAGAATAGATAAAAATGCTCTTCATAGTGTTGATTTATACGAAGATTTTCAACGAGGTTCCTCATACAAAGTCCATGATGCACACGATTGTAAACACAAAAGAAAATATCAGCAATACAAATGTGTCTATCAGAGATGATACAGAGATCTGGTTCATCTTCTACTATAGACTTCAACTTCTCGAAGAAGAAGGTCCAAGAAGCATTGTTCTCTTTATCCACAACACAAAAGGCAATTGGAAATATATGATTTTTGGTATCTTGTGCAACGGCACTCGGCAACACACCCCTGTACTTGCCATACAAATGTGTGTCATCGATGACAATTACCTTTCTCATGTGGGCATATCTCCGTATGTAAGCTCCGAAAGAAAAAAAGTAGAACAAAAATGATCCATCCATCTTGTTAATCATGATAGAGTAAGAAGAACTGGGATTCAATAACTCCACCATGTGGAAAAAACCTGGAAAGTAAGCAAATTCGTGCTCCGATGTCCCACGAATGATGTTCTTCATAATTATACTTCCCTTCCAACACATCCAATAGCTTGCGTTGTAATGCATCTCCCTAAACATAATCCTCTGAATTTTTCTTATGCTTGAATCCTTACCATCACAAAAATAATTTTTGCATAGTGAAGCGATGATCTCGGATGAGATTTTCTTATGCCTGCCTGTGGAGTTTTCAACACCGCATGTGTGGAATCCAACACACTTGTAAATGCAAAATCTGTCCAAGGATTTGTACGTCCTTGCCCGCAACAACCAGCCGCAATCATGAGATACACATTTCACCTTCGACAATTTGGTACAACTCTTCTCTGTAATATAACCAAAAGACTGTCTCACCAATGCTCCATCTAGTAGCATTTTCAGCTCTTTCTTGTAAACGAATATTTTATCACAATAGAAATTAGTTCCATTGGTGAAGGAATAACTTGGTTGTGATCTCGTTCCACAATCTTCTTCCACATCTTGCGAGTCCGGTGAATCGTATTCCATATCCATAGAATCGTCTTCCATATTAATTGGATTATCATCATCATTCTCATGATCATTCAAATCGCCATCGACTACCGGGCGCCTAGGTGGGGGTGGTGATGAATTCAAATGTTCTTCAAAGGGCCTCTCAATTACATTTATCCTTAAAATAGGCCTAAATCCATCAGCACCAACATCCATCATGTACAACGACACATGTCTATCATTATTTATGATCGTAGGATGCACTTTTTCACTCGAATATATCAGATAACTAATCACTAAGTCGCTTGGCGTGCAGTTTATATCCTCAATCTCCATTACGCCTGCAACCAAGTCGTCGTATGAACCCTTGCGGCGAACCGCAATGGGTAATGTCACCGTAGTAAAAGATTTCCATTTCCAACATTTTGGGAGTCTCCTCCCATTCTTCCATGAAATCACCAAAAATCAAAACAAATTTTGCAATAGACATCCTAGAATTAAGCTTTAGTCGGTCATAGATTATGCTAATGGTATATGTCGGGTATATGCATGGTCGATGATTGGTCGATGATGGTCGATGACTGGACAGATATTCGTACAAAATTATGAAATTGCAAATATTGTTTCTAATTAATGATCGTTGGGTTTATGGAATAGAAAAATGGAGTTGGGTCGCCTGAGCTATTGTAATATACTTCCTCCGTTTCAAAAAAGAATGATCTATTTTCCTTTTTAGTCCATTTAAAAAAGAATGACCCCTTTCCTTTTTAGCAACTTTTTAATTTTAACTTTCCACGTGGCATGTTTAAGACCACAAGATTGAAGGGCATATTAGTACGTTTGACATATCTTTAATTTAACACCACAAAATTTAAAAGTTTTTTTTATCTTCTTAAACTCCGTGTCAAGTCAAATTAGATCTTTTTTTTAAAACAAAGGGAGTACTTTCTAAAGAGGTTTTGAGTAAGGTGAGTGATTTGAAAGCTTTTTAACAATGGTGGAAGTGTGTTTGAGAATACAGCAAACAAATAGGGTAGCAATGGATGCAATGGACAAGATTATGATGTTTGTGGACTGATTTTGAACTGATCGTCGAAAAATAATGTCGGAATCGTGCCTGAATCGGAGATTTTTGGAGGGAAACGGAAGCTTCTATTTTAAGCTTTTGGAGGTCTTTTTTTTTTATTTTTGAAAACCCAAGATATTTTGTATATAATTATTGTGGATGAAGGCGTGGGCTAAAATGTATTATTAGAAACTTGTGGGTGAATTTGTTAACTTGAAAAGAAAGGATGATGACATGGAATAAAGTGAGTATATGGTAAATTTTTCAAGACGTGTGTCAAAATGGCAAAATAAGTTTTAAAAGTGGGTATTTGACCAACTTGCCGTAGTCTCTGCTACCAATGTTCTTAATATATGCTCTGGAATTACTAATTCCATATTGCTTGGTGCCTTTATTTTCGATGAATATATTGGTTGATTTTGGACTATTGCTTTTGCCTCCTTTTTTGAAATGATGGTACGTACATATTTTCTAGCGGGAGTCTTAGAGTAACTGGTAATGAAGTGATGTCAAATGAGCTATAATAAATCGTTTTGTTGCTTTATTTGGCAGGGAATGCCTGCATTGACCTTGATTCCTTGGTTACCTCTGCTACACCCTTCTCCTTGCAAAGTAGGCCAAACATGCGAAGGGCCCAACAAGAAACAAATGGGCTTTATAGTTATGGGCATAGATTTTTATTCATTGGGTCTGGTGGAATAAGTCCATGTACCATCCCATTTGGTGTGGACCAATTTGATTCATCAACAGATGAAGGAAGAAAAGGAATTGCTAGCTTCTTCAATTGGTAGTACACTTCATTTGTGATTCTAATCATTGCAGTAACCTTGTGGTGTATATTCAAGATTCTGTGAGCTGGGTAATTGGATTTGGTATCCCTACTATGTTCATGCTCTTGTCTCTAATTTTATTTGTCATCGGAACAAAAGTGTACGTTTATGTGAAGCCTGAAGGAAGTATTTTCACAAGCATCACTAAGGTCTTTGTCGCGCCTCACAAAAAACTAATAATTAACTTCTATATGAGTATGATGGTAACATGATCTTTTATGATCTCCCGTTACTGAAAGGGTTCAACTTGAAGAAAACTTCATTTAACCAGTAAGTACAGGTGATGCATTCATTTTATTTTATTGGAACACTTATTTTATAAAATAATGTTACTTAAATGCTAGAGTATTTTCACGCAGGTTCTTGAACAAAGCAGTTGTAGTGATGGAGGGTGAAGTGAACATTGATGGCATTTGTTCAAATAATTGGAGGCTATGAGTTCGTTTGGATAGAATTAAAATATGATCAAATCAGCTTTTAAGTTTTTTTTTAGCTTTTTAAGGTGTTTGACAAAATTTAAAAGTGCTAAAAAAAAAAAAAGGTAAAAATTGATTAAAAAAATCAAAAAGTGAGAAGCTGGTGCCTCAGTTTTTTGCTTTTTTTGATTAAAATTTTTTTAGGTTTGACCAAAATATTTACCTTTTTATCCCTTATATTTTTCTTCAATTCCAATAATATACTAAAATTGCAGCCCTTAAATATATAAAAAAATTTCTTTGCCGCTTTGCTTCATCTCTTCCCTCCAATTACCTCTTCATCTTTCTTTTTATCGAATCTGTCATTACATCGAAGGTTTGTTCAAAAATTTTATTTTAGAATTAAAGATTATAAATAATTCAGCTTATTTATAGTGTTAACAACTTTAACGACATTTAAATTATTTTAACAACCAAAAAGTGTTTAACATCACTTGTTTATCAAACACATCAACAACTTTTTTTCAGTTTAATCACTTCTATCCAAACACTTATCTTCTCAATTTATAAATATTTATTTTAAATTTTTAATCACTTAAACTAAAAATTAATTTTTTTTAATCTTATCCAAACGGGCTCTATGTAGTATCCAACAAATTGAAGTAAAATGCCATCACTCAAAATAATTCCAATTTGGGTATTAGGGATTATTTGTGTTACAGCCATGGCACAACAGGGCACATTCACGTTATCACAAGCTAAAAAAAAAATAAAAAGAATCGTTACCTCAGCCCCAAATTTTAAATCCGGACCCCGTTCCATCTTTGTTATATAATGATCACCATAGGAATATGGAGTTAATAACTCAAATGGTCACTTAACTTATGATTTTTTTCTCACAAAGTCATTTAACTTTGTTTCTTATTCCAAAAGTCACTCAACTTAGAGTTTTTTCCTCAGAAAGTCACCCAACTTTGATTTTTACTTCAAAAGTCACTTAATTATTAATATTTTACTTATAAAGTTACTCAACCTATTTAATTAATTAACTTTTAATTAAAATTTTCTAACGTGAAATTTTATTTAAAATAAAAATTTTAAAAGAACTAAAAAATCATTTGAACCATATTATTACACATTCTAATGTTTACTTTATAACCCACTGAAATTTTAAAATATCTTAAATAGTTTATAACAATTCACTTATAATGTTAATGTTAATTTTTAAGATTTTCAGAATCATATTAATTTAGCAGATTAGATTTAATTAACTTTAAACGTGATATTTATTTACAAAATTGATTTTTCAACCATAATATAATTTTTTGTATTACCACTTATATTTCTTTTCTATTATATAGAAGAGGTGATTTCGACCACCTCATGTAATTACCAAAAAATCCAACTATTTCCACTTAATTATATATCATGTCCCAATATATAATAATTCTATTGTTTCATCATAATGGTTTAAATATCTAATATATTCTATTAATTTATATTAATTAACTATAACAACATATTAAAAGTAATTTTTTTTATTTATTTAATTGTTTATCATGTTCAGAACTAATTTGTTACCACAAATCACAATAATAATAACTTAAAATATTTGAAAGACATATAGAAATTTTATTGACTCACATTATTTTAGCAATGCCATATAAATTGAGAAAAAATAAAAATCAACTTAAAATATTTAAAAGACATATAGAAATTTTATTGACTCACATTATTTTAGCAATGCCACATAAATTGAGACAAAAGAAAAATCAACTTAAAATATTTAAAAGATATATAAAAATTTTAATTGAATCTCAAAATTGTATCGAAACCACATAAATTGGGACACAGGGAGTAAATATATTATTCGACAATTATGTAAAAATTATTAAAAATCACAATAATTAACAAGTTAAAATTCTTTTTAAAAAATAGATAAAAGTTTTATTCAACTCTCAAAATTTTATCGGTGCAGCATAAATCATGACAAAATAAAAATTATCTTAATTAATTGCAACTAAATATTTAAATTAAATCAATTTTATTATTTTAATTGACTTTTATTTAGAAAATTGATCTTTTTATTTATTTATTTTAGTTAATTTAAATTTAAAAAAAATTGCTTATATAAAAATTCTAATATTTAAACTTAACTTTAAATTTTTAAATTACAAAATTAATAAATTTAATTTAATAAAATAAATTTCTAATGAATATTTTCTTAGAATTTGTGTTGGGTCAATATGTAACAAGTTAAAAAGAAATAAAGAAAAATCTATAGTAAAATTTTATTATTGTGAAAGATAAATATAATGCACTATCCAATAATGTTTAATAATATCATATTTTGCATATACAAAATATAGCATCCCGTATTTAATTAATATACTACTTCGGTGAGTTATCGATGATTACTATTGGATATGATAAAATTATATTAATTTTTATAGTAATAACATAATCAATCGCTCTTAATTAATTATTATGAGTCATCTAGGTATTAAGAAAATAAATAATATTTAATAAAAAATAAAATAGACATAAAATGCGAAATTAACACTTGATGTTTTAAATTAAATTGTCGTCTTTCAAACGATGATTTTACTATATCACCCCTTATTATAAGTCATTTATGTATTAAAAAATTAAGAATAATAAACTGATATGTCAACATAAAATATTTGATTGACTATCAAAATTATATTAGTGCTACATAAATTGGAACGGAACAGAAGAAGATATAAAACAACATATGTTATTTGAAAATGAAATAAAAAGTACTGTAAATAACAATAATTAACAAAAAATTTAAAAAGTTGACTGATTTCTACTTCAGCTGCTTCAATCATGATTTTAATATATCACCCGTAATTAATTATTATAAGTCACTTATGTATTGAAAAATTAATAATATTGAATTCATGATTTTACTATATCACCTATAATTAATTATTATAAGCTATTTATGTATTAAAAATAAATAATATTTAATTAAAAAATATGAAATAAGCATGTATGACATGTCTGATTAAGTTGCTTCAATCGTGATTTTATTATATCACTCCTAATTAATTATTATAATTTATTTATATATTAAAAATTAATAATATTTAATAAAAAAGTAAAATAAACATTTATGACATGTCTGTTTCAGCTGCTTCAACCATAGTTTTACTAAATATCACCCATAATTAATTATTATAAGTCATTTAAGTATTAAAAAATTAATAATATTTAATAAAAATAAAATAGATGTAAAAATGACAAATTAACCTTTGATGTTTTAAATTAACTTGACGTCTTATATGAGGTCAACTTAAATTTTTCACAAGTAATTTTTATAGTAATTTCGCTATGTCACTTCTAATTAGTTGTTGTAAGTCACTTAAGACATATGTGATTTTACTATATCACCCCTAATTAATTATTATGGTCATTTAAGCAATGTGCCACATAAGTTGAAATAGAAAAAATATTATAAATCACAATATCAAAAATTTAAATTATTTAAAAAATATAATTGGCTATCATCGACACAAAACTTTGGACAAGGAGAGTAGCATATATTATTCAAAAATTACATAAAAATTATTATATATTACAATAGTTAACAACTTAAAATATCTAAAAATAATTTAATCTGTTATATATTTCAAAAAAATTACATGAAAATTACTAGAAATCACAATAATTAACAACATAAAAAATTTAAGAAATATAAAATATTTGGTCGACTCTTGAAATTATATTAGTGTTACTGAAATTGAAATAGAAGAAAAGTATTATAAATCATAATAATTAAAAACTTAAATAATTTTTAAAATATAATTGGCTATCAATGCCACAAAAATTTGGACAAGAAAAGTAACATATATTAATTTAAAACTTACATAAAAAATATTATAAATTACAATAGTTAACAACTTAAATTATCTAAATACATATTAAAATAACATATGTTGAACCTATGCTAGATTTCAAATGAATCTTAGAAAACATATGCAATCCTTTTATTAAAAAAAATTATTTAATCAAGATTGAAAAGAAAAATAAATATCTTAATGTTGGGCCCGCGCTGACACGGGTCATGCTCCTCTAGTAATATATATATGCATCAAATAAATACAATGAATTCTATTCCTAATAAATTGATAAAAAGGAACATAGACTTTAAACAAAAATGATATGATATAAAACATTAGCAAATGTTATTGAACATTAGTAACATTATAATATATTATATATACACTACAACGAGGTAAAATTAGCAGCAAAAATTGTACAATCAAATGATTGTGATTTTAGGATATTAATTGATGATATGTATGACTATATATACTTTAGAGTATAGAGTAATTATTGAATAAGAAAATTGTGAAAAATAGTAGTAAAATCAAAATTCTAAGAAATAAGGAGATATTCTTTTAAACCATTTAAATGAATTTTTGGTATGGGAGGGTCATTAAACTGATTGTTTAAATGATTTTTTTTTATTTCTTAAAATTTTTGTTTTAAATAAAAAGTACATGTTAGCAAATTTTCATGAAAAATCTATAATCTGTAAAATATTAAAAGTGTGAAGACCTTTAGAAAAGTAATTTGAACTTTTTACCCTTCATTAAAAGATTCTTCTTTAGACAAAACTGTCTTTTCACTATTTTTAATTTATTATTTAATTAATTTTTATTATATTAACTAGACTTCCTAAAATATATGGGACTCCTAAAATATGTAGTAGGAGAATTAATTAATATTATCTTTTCTACTGTTCAATTAGAAAAATAAAAATAGGACTGTATTAAGAAAATACTTCTATAAATATTGAGATGTACGTTAAAACTAGAGAACAAACTTGTTTGCCTATTGGAGAATGTGATTGATGCTCATCTAACTTGATTTGATTGCATGTTTAGATGGTGGATGCTTGATTTTCTAACTCTTAACTTCTTCACTGTTGTTGTCAGCATAATAGAAGTCAACATGTGTGTGTGTGTATATATATATATATATATATATATATATATATATATATTCTTTATTTTCATTCAAAGACATTCTTTAGGGTCAAAATTTTCGCTCAAAAAAGAATTAGTTGGATCAAAATCGAAGTTTTGTGACCACTATTATATTTTTTTTATACAATTTACAGGTCGTAGATGAATGTCGGTTAGCTTTGAAGAATTTCTTGTGTAAAGGTTAGGTTTAATTGTATTGTTTTGATATCTTTATTATCTTAATGTTTTATTTTAATTTACAGATGTTAGATGAATGTGGGTCGGCTTTGAAAAAATTTTTTTGGTAAAGGTTAGGTTTAATTGTATTATCGTTATATCTCTATTAGTTTGTTATTTTGTGGTAGTTTACAGTTTGTAGATGAATCTCGGTTGGTTTTGAGAAACTTCTGTGTGTAAAACTTAAGTTTAATTGTATTATTTTGATATCAGTTTTATCATATTATTTTATTGCAGTTTACAGGTGATAGATAAATGTTGGTCGGCTTTGGAGAATTTTTGTATGCAAAAGGTAGGTTTAGTTGTATTATTCTGATATCTCTATTATCGTATTATTTTGTTATTATTTACAGGTGGTAGATGAGTGTCGGACGACTTTGAGAAAATTTTGTGTGTAAAGGTTAGATTTAATTGTACTATTTTGATATCTCTATCATTTTATTATTTTGTTGCAATTTAAAGATGGTAGATGAATGTCGATCAATTTTTAAAAATATTTTTGGAAAAGATTAGATTTAATAAATAAATTCTCTATTTTTACATACTCAAAAGATATTAAATTTAATTATTATATTCATGTTTATTATTTAAACAAATATCCTATTTAATATAATGTTTGAACTCATTAAAGTAAGGTACACGCGCAAGACGCGTACACCTAAACTAGTATTAATTAAATAGCTTGAGTAACTTTGTAAGTAAGACACTCATAGTTGAGTTGTTTTTGAAGTAAAAACTAAAGTTAAGTGACTTTCTGAGAAAAGAACTCATAGTTGAGTGACTTTTAGAGTAAGAATCAAAGTTGAATGACTTTCTGAGAGAAAAATCATAAATTGAGTGATCATTTGGGTTATTAACTCTAGGAATATGACTACCAGTCTATGGTAGACTCATCGAGCTATCGATCAGAAAAATCACAAAAATTGAAGGTGGGATCACATTGTTACAAAGAATTGGAATTGGCATAATATTTTCAATTTTGTCCGTGATTGTGGCAGGGCAAGTTGAGAAAATGAAAAGAAATTCAGCTATAATACACAATAGTCCAGATGGACAAGCAACTATTACAGTCATGTGGTTAGCTCCACAACTAGTTCTTATGGGATTTGCTGATGCTTTTAGCATTATTGATCAAATTGAGTTATACTATAAGGAGTTTCCTAAAAATACGATTTAAGCATCATATTGGTGAACATTTTGCATAAAACTACAGGGGGGCATGGACATCCAGATTGGTTATCTAAGGACATTAATGTTAGGAGAGTTGTTAACTTTTACTATGTTATTGCAGTATTGGGAGTGTTGAATTTGTTCCACTTTATGCACGCTGCTCGTGGATATCAGTACAAGACTAGATTAATTAGTTAGTAGTTGATGAGATTAAGGATTATTCTGATGTTCATGAACTTCATAATATGAAGTATTGATTGCAAATTGTGCTCAATTAGTTGCATATAAGTGCATCTATGCAACTTAATTAGTCTATGGTACGTTGTTAATTATAGGATATGCTTAAGTTGACGTCTAAGAGTTGTATTTGTGTTTGGATGGTTGTTACGTATTGTTTCATAATTTATCATATTGTATTGTATTATGTTATTTTGTATCGTATTATATTAATAAATACAAAGTTTGGAGAGATTGTGACATTTTTCGTCATTATATAATTTCATTTATCAATAATATGCAGGATAAACCCACTAGAAAGTCGAGTATGAGGTATAGAGACACTATAATGTGTTAGAAATCGCGCAGAAATAAAGTAAACCACAAGTAAATGAAAATAAGAACACACAGATTTACGTGGAAACCCTTGCGGAAAAATCACAGGCAGAGTCAAAGGAGGTTTCACTATGAAAGGAGATGAGTACAATATGGAGAAGGCTGAATTTTCTGAATACCCAAAATAACCCACAAAATGCACTTTTATAATACGTGCATACAAATAAGTCCTAGGCCCAAAAACATAAAGATCCATACTGCGGAACTTTCAGGGCCGAACCATCAAAATTTGGGTCACAACTCCAACAATCTCCACCTTGACACGAATTCTAATTCAGAACTCAAATCCATTTCAAGACAAACTCTCCACCTCTTCCACAAAAGCCCCTAATGGCACATCTCAACAACTAACACCAACCAAGTCCAAGCAATGCTCAAACTTGACACTTGGTAGTGTTTCAATCATCATATCAGTAGGATTATCATGGGTACTAATCTTGCTTACCATAATATCACCACGAGCAATAATTTCATGTGCAAAATGAAATCAAACATCGATGTGCTTTGTCCTCTCGTGAAACATTTAATCTTTTGTAAGAAAGATAGCACTCTGACTATCGCAAAAGACTGTAGTAATTTATAAGTCTTTTCTAAGTTCACCAAATAGACCCTTTAACCAAAATCCTTCCTTGAAAGCCTCTGTATTTGTCATGTACTCTGCCTCAATAGTTGACAAAGCAACTGTAGTCTATAAAGTAGCTTTCCAACTGATAGCACCACCACCAATGGTGAAAACATAGCCTGAAAGAAACCTCTTTTTATCATGGTCTCCTGCAAAATCAGAATCAACATACCCGATTACTCCATCTCTATTTCGCCTAAACTACAAACAAACATCAGCAGATCCATGCAAGTAGCTGAAAATCCACTGAACTACTTTCCAATGTTCTTTGCCAGGATTTGCCATGTATCTGCTAACTGCAGTGATCGCATAAGATAAATCTTATCGAAAACACACCATTGGCATATTTAATAAAGCAAACCAAAAGTAAACAAAAATAAGAACACACAATTTACATGGAAACTCTAACGGGAAAAATCACGGGCAGAGGCAGAGGAGGTTTCACTATGAAAGAAGAGGAGTACAATGTGGAGAAGACTGAATTTTCTGAATACCCAAAATAACCCACTAAATGCACTTATATAATACGTGCATACAAATAAGTCCTAGGCCCAAAAACATAAAGGTCCATACCGGGGAAATTTCAAGGCCGAACCATCAAAATTCGGGTCACAACTTTAACATAATGGATAAAGGATAAAATAAAATTATTAAATAATAAAAAATATAAAATGAGAAAAAAGATAAAGTAACGATGCGATCACACCAAATCGGTAGTTACATAAAGTGAGATGTTTCTTTTTTATGTAACGATAAATTTGATGGTATGATATTAAACAACAATCAAAACAAACATTGTATCTAAACTAACAACATAACACAACACTGTAGAAAGAAGTCTCGAATGTTAATTAAGATTCATGTATGATCTTTTAAGAATCTCTCTCTCTCTCTCTCTCTCTCTCTATATATATATATATATATATATATATATATATATATATCGTTCGCATTCTTTACCATTAAAAAATAGAATTCGCACAAAAAAATATGTTATTTAACTAATATTCTAATACTTAGGATTTTGAAATCAAAAAATTTGATTTTACAGTATTATTCAGTTTGTCCAATAATTTCCTATGATAAAATTGTATAAAAAAAATAAGTCAAATTAAAAAATAAGAATCTTAGTACCAAAATTTTTCTTATCTTATTGGATTATGAATTTATTGATCATGTACCTTTAAATTTATCTAAAAAAATATTTGTCTGCACTAACAAAGATTTACAAAATTAAAGATTAAAATGATTTGAAGAAAAACAATGAAATAAAGTGAGAAAATTGAAGGAAAGGTGTCTTTTAAGTCTTGAATGTGGTATTGGTGACATTGACCAATTTAAAGGATCAAACATAGTTAGAAAACTTGATTAAGTTAATTGAGGACTTGATTAATATTTTCAAAACTTTGTAATTTTTTCAAAAATTCAAATCAACCCACACCCCTCTGTAACGCCCCGAAAATGGTCCTAAGACATCACAAGGTGCTTCGAACCACAAGTGATCCCAAGCTAAACCTTCTACTAGCATAACTCATAGCAACTAAATAAAATACATAAATCTGAATAAAATAAGTGAAAGATAACTCTTTTCTGAATCGGAGCAATACAAAACTTAAATTGAAATGATTACAACTCTACTTTTACAACCAAAACTGGAATCAAATACCTTAACTCTATTGACTGTCTATGAAGCTTCTACTAGTATTGACTATAGGTAGCAGAGACATGACCTTCAATTATCCCAAATTAATACGACTGAATCAAGAAAATGAAATACTACTTAAACTATATAACTAACTCGAGCCCTTGAATCAAGAGAACTCATCAGCTGCTGACTGGAAGCTGCAATCTGTCTAAATATGGTATGTGTGCTACAACTGAACTGATACCTATATTATGAGACAATGTAGCACATAGACATATATGTGGATCAGTACTTTGAGGATGTACTAAGTACATGGGGGTGAAATTTATAAGTAAAATATCATCTCATCATCATAATTTGTAAAATAATGCATGCTAAATATAAATGACTCACATACGTTGGAATATTTGAAATACTAAAATATGAGGCAATGAGAAGCAAAATATACTTTGTGAATCTTGTGAGCCATAACATTTAGTTCTAAAATTTGTACTCGTATTCTCCCTTTAACTCATACTGTCTAAGTGTAGAAAGCACTCACTCTTAATTTGTAAGCCGAAAGCTGAAAACTATAGCTAAGATCTTTCTGTAAAGCATAATCTGAGTAAAACTTGTGAGCCTTAACACTTAGTTTTCTAAAAGCTTTTCTTTTACTCTTTTTGTTCTAGAATCTGTAGTCTGTAAGCTTTAAAACTTTAGGGAAAATACTTTATATGAAAGGAGATACTTTAAAACTATTCTGAAAATCATTACCATTAAGCTGTAGGGAATTCTTTCAAAACTTTAGGACATAGAAACTTTGGGAGGTTTAGAAATTTTGGAACTTTGGTACTTATGGACTTTGGACTTGGGAGTTTCTTTTAACCGACATAAACCGTGTGAGCTGACGCAGAGTCCAACATCTTACCCACGTTGGGGAGAGTTTTTCTAAACCGACATAAACCGTGTGAGCTGACACAGAGTCCAACGTCTTACCCACGTTGGGGAGAGTTTTTCTACCCTTGTCATCGTAATAGAACCTTAACTTAAGTGATCACTATCTTAGCCCACTATGGGCAAATCAGAAACCTACGGTGGCACATAGTTCTGGGGCATGAGACCTTGGAATCATACCCAACTTGGTGCTAAATACTACTCCCATACTTATTGCTCAGAACTTTTAGGAAATCCACCTTAAAATAGTGCAAGGGTTTATAATTAAAACCAATTATTCTTTGCTTTACTTTAACTTATAAACTTTGTAAATCGTGTGGATTTCTATCTTAGTTTGGATTAAAAGATCAATCTTTTCTTTTGAAAGCAATAATCAAAACTTGTCAATAGGACTTGAGATCATAATATCCTTATAAAATCATCAATGGTACCTAGGACTCAAAGTATAAAGCTTTAATACATCAATAATAACATCAATAATCAGATTTAAACTTCATGCTCAATAATCATCTTTAAAACTTTCAACAATCTTAGTCAAGATAATGGTATATGACTCATAATATGAATCTTATAATTTCAAATGTGAATATATATAAATTTCTTGCAATTGGAGCCTTAAATGTCATAACAATTTCATAAACTAAAATAATGAGGATTTGGGTATCAATCCTAACTTCAATTTTATGGAAAATCATAGAATATTCAGTAAAATTGAAACCATAATTAAATTTTGGGCACAAGGATGAAAGGTTTATCCTTGTTCAAAACCTCACATACATTGGAAGATGAACTAGATGAACAAGCTTGCTTTTGGGATCCTATTTGTGCTCTTGAATGATGATTCTTGGAATTCTTGAGTAGGGAATCTTGAATCTTGAATTAATTTAGAAAAAGGATAGTGGAATCTTGAGATTCTTGAGGTTGATTGTTGAAGCTTAAGGTTTTGGTTGAGAGAAATATGGAGGAATATGAGTATAAAATACTTGTAATAAGCTTAAATCTTGCGTTTGGATGGAATTGGAAACTTGGGTAATGACCAAAGTACCCTTTTTAAACTCCCAAATGGAACTGAAAAAATGACCAAAAATCCCAATTTGGCTGGCCAACGTGACGCGCCACAATCGCGGCGGCTCACTGGAAAAGGATGAGTGGGAACTGGGCTTTCTCTGTGATGCGGAGTTATACGATGACCTATAGTTTTTGCTATTTTGGCCACTGGCGTGATGCACCACTATCGCATAGGCTTGCTGGAAATTAACAAATGTGAAATAGGACTCTTCTGCGTCGCGGTAGAATCACAGAGTCTCACTGAAATTTGACAACTAGCAATTTGCTTAGCTCCACGACGCACTGAGAGTCCAGGTGACACACTGTTAACTTAAAAATGCCATAACTCCTTCACTGGGTGTTGGATTTAGCGAATTTGGTATCGATGGAAAGCTTATTCAATTTTCTATATAATGAAAAGTTGAAATCTTGAAAATTTAACATAGAATATATGGTATTCATCTTTGAAGCAAATTCTTGACATTCTAGGGATGAATTTAAGCTAGGAAAAATACGGGGTATTATACCCTCTCATATCTAAATCAACCGTCTTTCTACTCTCTTCTCTCTCTCTCTCTCTCTTGACAGTTTCTCTTAAACTTCTTCCAACCAATAGTTCTGCAAACTTCTCCCCTCAATCCCCGGTGACTTCAACCTCCAACGATAAATAGTTGGGCTTCGAGTTTTTTTTCAACTTTCAACCACCAATATAATGTGACAGCATTGCTCTCCGACGACAATAGTTTCGAGTTCTTCATCATCCCTTTTCTTCTTTCATAGATAAATAATTATGGCTCTTTAGTTTTGAAGAAAGAGAGAAACTTGAGTCAACTTCTCTTCTAGTATTGGTTAAAAATTTTAATATTTGTTGCTTAAATTTGAAATGGAGTCTGAAGAAAACTCTAATTTCAGGTGTTTTTTTCTTCTCTTTCTGGATTAAAATATAATTTTTTTATTGTTATTGTAGTTCTTGTTGTCGAATTTTTATTTTGATTTTTTAGTGTTTGTTGTGTTTTTTGAAGTTTGATTTTTGTTTTTTTTGTGTTTGTACAAACAAAACAACAATGTTGGTATTTTTGGTCACTGTTCATGTTCTTGGTGTGTGTGTTGTGTTGGTGTTGCGCTGCTGGATTGATTTGTTCTTGTTCTTGGTAAAAGTGATGTATTTGATATTAAATGGTGATATTGTTGTTGTTCTATTAAACAAAATCTTGCTACTGATTTTTTTCTGCAATAGATTAACCATCTGATATAACAAATTTACCATCTGATGCAACAAATGAACCATCTGATGCAACAGATGAACCATCTATTGGATAAAATCCTATCAACTATTCCAATAGGATGACATGTCCAAGAGTTGATTTTTTTCCAACAGATCATTCATCTGTTGCAACAGATGGAACTTCTGTTGGAAGAAACCTAAACAATATTGGCAGTCGATAATGATTTCAATAGACCACTCATATGTTGCAATAAATGAATAATCTGTTGCATAGATCAGTCACCTGTTTCGACAAATGAGTGATCAATTAGAAGAAATCACAACAATATTGAAACCAATTTTATTGTTTCCAAGATATTACTTATCCATTGCAATAAGTTAGTTATATATTGCAACAGATAACCCACCTGTTGCAACAGATGTATGATCTGGTTGAGCTGTTATTTTACTATTTTGTACATGTTAGATTTATTATTATCCGCTTTTTAACGATGCATTAACCAATTATAATCTTTATTATTTTCCTATTATTTTTAGATAATTGGCTCTCAAAAGAAAAGAAACTGAATCAAGTCCAAGTAAAGGAACAAGTGAAGCAACTAGGTTATATCCACCACTCTATGAGCTTCTTTACAAGGAATATCTCAATCATAAGTAGAAGATAATGAACATGGGGATAAGGAATATTTCAAAAGAGATGATCCAAAATGCTAATAGCCCTTCCACTGAAGAGTTGGTCAAAACCTTCAGCATTGATAGTTATCCTGTGAGAATGCAGTGCGATGATGTCACAGATTTAACTGGTGATTTGGTGGTTGTCGGTCATGGAAAAATATTTTAACGCCTTCAGAAAAATACTTTGAGACAAAAAATTGGATGGTTATTTCAGGGACAGGTACTTTGGGCAATATCTTGATTTGCCCGAGGACAATAGTGTGTTTTTCAAATGAGAATAGTATATGATCATCTCAAGCGTAGGTTTATGTATGAAAATAAAGATAATACGGATGGGGTGTGGATAAATTACTGTGGTATGCTTGTTTGTTTTGGTTGGAAGGAGTTTGCCATAGTTACTGAACTAAAATGTTAACCTACTTCTCTTTCTCAGCTTATACATATTCTAACCCAAAAAAGCACCCTGCACACCCAAGAAAGGCAAATTTAAGTCAAGTGATGGTGATGACTTGGTGTCCCTTATTGGTCCAAGCTTCAAAAACAAAAATTTGATAGAAGCGTTGAAAGGTAAAAGACTTTCAAAAAAGCATGAGCAATCATTGTGTTTGGTTTGGTTTGTACATAATATTCTTTAGGAGAGAGACGTTAATAATAATATACCACTTGATTTAATAAAGATATTCGAGGATCTTGAGGCATTTAGCAGCTATCCTTGCAGTTATGAAAGCTTCAAAATGACTATCAAATATTTGTTGACTCCGTTAATGCGAAAGAGAGTCAGCTTATATGGCTTTCCATGGACTTTCATCGTAAATATTTATTTTATTATGATTCATTTATTTTTTATTGAATAATGCTTTTGATCTATTGACGATATTTTATAGGCTTGGGCATTTAAAATCATTCCTTATTTGAGGCAACAAGTGAACTGCCAGGAAGAAGTTTTATGTTCAAGAATCCTGAGATGTTTGTCGGTCAAACTGATTAAAAAGTAAAATTTCTTGACCTCTTCAATCCCCCGAAGGAAGCAGTAAGTCTATTTCTAATTAAGTTTTTATTTTAATTAATAATTTTTTAAATGATTTAATCATTATTTTAATATATGTATTGATTTCTTTTAGATTGTGCATCCGTGGCTTGTTTCGGTCAATTAAGAGTTGAAGATGTCATTTTTCTTAGTTTACGATCTGTGCAAACTTTATCGAACCTTAAGGTCATTGATAGAATAAAAAGAAATTGTTTGGAGCAACAACCATCACAAGAAAAATAATTTTGAAGGGTAGGCGTGTTGTTGTTGATGGTGCTAGTGGTGATGAAGTTGTTGGTGGTGGTAGTGGTA
The DNA here is from genome assembly GCF_002878395.1 of Capsicum annuum. Lineage (NCBI taxonomy): Eukaryota > Viridiplantae > Streptophyta > Magnoliopsida > Solanales > Solanaceae > Capsicum > Capsicum annuum. The sequence goes on along the minus strand of NC_061121.1, from coordinate 29,969,533 downwards.
GTGGTAGTGGTGCTGCTGTTGGGGATAATAATGCTCCTCTTGCAGTTTTTGAAATAACAAACCATTATGATTATGATCATACTGGTTTTACAGATTTTTTCCCTCTTAGCGAATGTTCTGCTTGCAAATATCAAACCTACAAGACAAAACATTATGGACTGATTAATGTTGTAAATGCATTAACTGCTTTTGTAAAGGAATTGATATCTCAGATGGGTGTCATTCGATCAAAGAGATTTCATATCCATATACTCCATTAAAGATTAAGGCGGCTAAGAGGAAAAGAAAAAAAGAAATTACAAGGCATTATCAAGCATCGAAAAGAGCAAAATTGCAACTCCTCTATCTTTGTCTTCTACTTTTAAGCAATGTGCAAGGTCTACAGAAAAGCAACATGAGCTGAAGAGGGTGAATATTTATCATCTGTTCCAACAAATAAACAAACTATATATATGTTTCAACAGATAACATATCTGCTGGAAATTATCAAATAAATATAGACATATGTTGTAACAGATGACTAACTTGTTGTATCAGATGCATTATATGTTGCAACGGATGTCTCATCTATTGGAGGAAATAAAAAAGGTTTCCAACTATTTTAATTTTTCCCAATAGATTACCATCTGTTGTGACAGATGTGTAATCTGTTGGGACAAATTACATCAAGACTTCCTACTGTTTTAGTTTGTTCTAATAAATGAGTCATCTATTTTAAAAGATGAGTCATCTATTGATAATTATCATTCAGATCTTTCTCCTATTTTAATTTATCCAAATAGATGACCTATATGTTACAACAGATGGGTCATCTGTGAGGACTAATTAAAATAATAGGAAGAACTATTGATTTCTTCCAACTGATAAGTTATCTTTTTTCTTTTTTTGTTTCTCTATGATTATCACTGATGATTCTGGCTTTCCAGGTGGTTGTCACAGTAGAAGATACTACTGAACAGCATATCACAGTTGATAATCCATCACCTACATCTAAAGAGGAAGAAAAAACAAAGTTTGTCAGTTTGAAAGAATGGAAGAATTATCCATTTGAAAGTTTCAACATCTCAGACAAGGCTCCCAAAGAACTAACAAAGTTGATCAACGACTATTCAGAATGGATTGTCGATGGGCAGTTAAAGAAGCTTCATGCCAACAGGTACATAAATTATTTTTAAAAAAATTGATTTAAACAATTCTTCTTGAAAAATATGACATTAACACATATAAATCATGCAGAAAAGATGAACACAACAAAGTGAACCAATTTGGTCTTGGTTTTGATATATTCGACTTTGTTGTTTCACATTCCAGAATGAAAAATTGGTTCTATTTGATGTCACAGCCCCAAACTTGTTGGATATATATATATAGATATAAATATATATATATATATATATATATGTATGTATGTATATCCTACTATTAACACTTTATTTAATTATATCTGTTTATTAGTTTTATTATAACGCAATCTAAAATGTGCAACACGTTGATGTCATTTTTACTACCTCCAAAAAAAGGCCAAGTTGCAAACACTACAACAATATAGATACACGATAAGCAATTTGTTTGTTTAAAGTTTACATCAATAAGGCATATGATCTTTGTTAACAGCAGTTGAAAGTTACCCGAAATGAGGAATTTTTAATCAATATCATTAAAGATTTTAGCATTCCAGCTGGCTTACCTTGTCACTTGGTCGACGAAGTGTACATCCCAATCAATTGTGGTGATGAGTTCCATTGGGTGTTGGTTGTCGTTGTTCTAAAAGAGAGGTACATCCGAGTTTACGACTCGATGTCGCGAAAGAGATGTTCTGGATTGTCGTCTGAGATAGAAAAGCTGGTAAAAATAGTCTACTTACCTTGATATAAATGCCTTTTTAGATCAAATATCTGTACTGATTAATCGGTGATTGAAGCATACCGGGATAAAATGGATAATCCATATAATGTAGAATATATTTAAGGAATTGCTCAACATTCTAGTGGTAGCCTGTAAGTATCATGATTTAGTTTTATTTCATAAATTTCACAACTCTTACATTATATGCAAGATATGGACCATCTGATTTTTAAAAATACAGGTTTTGTGATCTTTTTTAATCGCTTATGCCGAGTATTTGAGTGATGGATTACAAGTTCCAAATAATAGAGTTGATTCCGGATTACTCCATAAAAGATATGCTACTCTTTTATGAAAATATGGAGAGGCGAAGGATCAGAAATCGTATGCAAGCGACATTAAATATCCACGATGATCAAAGCCGAATTCCATAGCACCGGATGAAGAACAACTTGTCAATATTGAGTAGATCTATTAGATTGGAGTCTATCGAAGTCATAACAATTTTTTACATTTCATTTAGTAGTTGATTTATTTAATTAAATGTAATTTGTGAAGGTTTCGATATATTTTATTTTTCTTTGAATTTTATATTATACTTAGATATGAAATTATTAATTGAAATGGAATAGTAGATTAAAATATTACAATAGATGATCGATGCGTTGCAACAGATGTCACATCTGTTAGAATTAATTAAAACAACATTACTATTGCAACAGATAAACCATCTGTTGCAACAGATAGTCTCTCTGTTGGAATAATTAAAATAAGTAGGAAGACCTGTTTGATAATTTACAACAGATGTGACATCTGTTGCAACAGATCCATCATCTATTGCATTTTTTTGTATCCTAATTCATAAATTTGCAAATTTAGTAAAATCATACAATTGTCATCAATCAGAAAAAATCAAAAAATTAACATTACTTAAACAATTTACAATTAATTATCTATGAATTTTATTTTATCCTTAAATTGATATTATTTTATCTATGAATTTTATTTTATCCTTAAATTTGAATTTATTTTTTTTTGGTTTCTCATCCGGTGTTCGGTACCTACATTGGATCCCTACTAATTCAAATTTACGTTGGGTAGGGCCCCATTCGGGGGGTAGCGCTCCCAACAGAGTTTTCTTCATACCCAGGGTCGAACCCTCGACCTCTGGTTAAGGGTGGAGCAGCTCCATCCGCTGCACCATAATCCATGTTGGTAAATTTGAATTTATTAATTGAAAGGGAATACTAGATTCAAATGTTGCAACAGATAATTGATTTGTTGATGACTCCAGTCCGGACGAACACAATACCAATATTATCAAATAATTATAAACATTTATTAAAATAGATGTTCAACCTGTTACAGCAGATGACTTTTCTATTGGTTAATATCAAACAAACAATGACATATGTTGCAACAGATGACTTATCCATTGGAATTATCAAACATATAAAGATATCTGTTGCAGCAGATTAATTATCTGTTAAAAATTATCAAATAGACTCTATCATCTGTTGCGATAAATGGCTGATCTACTGAAAATTTTCAAACATATGTTGACATTTGTTGCAACAAATGACTTATCTGTTTTAAGATCTTTTTTTAATTTTGAATCAATTTTCTGTCCAAAATAAAAAAAGAAAGAATACTAAGGCAGTAAAAAATATTTATTGGATAACTCAAAAATCTCCTCCTTGAGTTGTCTTATCTTGTCTTTCCAATGTAACCGTCAACGTTTTCTCGTTCTCTACAGAGTGTTTCACCATTAGAAATTATTAATAAATATTTAAACTCATTTCTAGAATTCTCTCTCCAATCATAAAATATTTCATCTTTCCTCTTTAGGGTAATCCTAACTGTCTCTTTTTTTCTCTCTCTTTCTCTCTTTTCGCTTCTCTTTCGCCTGAGGATTCTTTTGGATCTCAACCAATCTATATCTTTTATTGACTGAAATTGGTATTTTGATCCCTTTTCTTTTGACATGGCAGGTATGGTTCACATTTTTCTTGCCTTCTCGTTATTTACATTTGTTGTTTTTATTTATTTACCCACTATCTATTTTCTATTTATTGAGAAAATTGAAGAGAAGGTGTCTTTTAAGTCTTGAATGAACGAATTATTGTTTTTATTAAAATATGCAAAAAAAGTTTATCTATTGGGAGAACTAAAAAAGTCTTATTGGCAGTAATGATTTTTTTTGTTTGTCTTTTATCTGTTTTTTTGTTATTGATGTTGGTGTTGTTGAAATATATGGTGTTGGTGTTGTTCATGGTGTTGGAACATATGATGTTATTTCTTTGTTGTTGATGTTGTTGTTGGTATTGGTGGTGTTGGAACATATGGTGGAAGATATTAAAATAGGTTTTCCAACATATTACCCATTTGTTCCAACTAAGAAATCAGTTGTTGGAATAAATCCAAATAACTCTTCCAATAGATGATCCATCACAATAGACAGAGCACCTGTTGGAAGAAATCAAAGCAGTAGTAAGGCTGGTTTGATTTCTTCCAATAGATGACCCATTTGTTGCAATATGTCGATCACCTATTACAACAGATGTGTCACTTATTGCAACAAATAGCTCATATGTTGAACAGATGAGGAATCTATTGCAACAGATGGGTCATCTGTTGGAGTACTTGTTGTAATGTGTTGTATTTATTGAATTTTTTGTTACCCTTTTTTTTTAAATTATGCAGACATCAATTGTAATGTTCTTTTTGTTTTTCTCTTGTTTGTAGATAAAAGATGTCTCCAAAAAGAAAAAGAAGTGAAAGTGGATCAACTTTTGTCCGACCAACACAAAAGGCTAAAGTAAAGATGGGTTCGAAGGAATAAGTTTCTTGCAGGCGGAACCACTTCATATGTTAAAGGTATGTATTACTGGTCATGTTATCGTGAATACACACATAGAGTACACTGATTTTGTGGATGTTGTTCTTTATCGATTAGGCATTAATCATTCAAACAAGATATTGCATGTATAGTTAAGATTGATAGTTTCAAACTGATAAGGATGAAGGACCATGTAGGTGGTTTGATACTCTGTTACGGTTTAATTATAGTTTTGCTAATGTTAATGTGTCAATTTTGGAGAAGGGATCAAGTTTTTGGTGGCAGTGTAAAGATTCAATCGTGATTGGACTGATTTAAAGTGTTCAATGGACTTTTGAAAGGCCTCTGAAGCCTCGCACTGCTACAAACAAGAATGAAAATCAATATAGTTATTACCTTGATCCAAATTTATATGATTGGGTTGCTCGGGGTGACATTATACAATAGAAGGCGCTTGAGAGAGTATCTATGAGGGAAAGAGGAGGTGAGACTATATATCAACTCAAACCTTATTAAATAAGAAACCTAGGGTACCAAGGAACGTGTAACGAATCTAGTCGATGAAATTAACATGAAAAATGAGAAAAATGAATGAGCTGAAAAAATAAAAGTGTATCTAAAAATGAGAATCCATCTTTTGTTGTTGAAAAGAAAAATGGTGAAGTGGATTGGAGCTTGACACTTTGCTAGGTAAATGCGACTAGTTAGCGTGGCCTGAATGATGACCCGCAAAGCGTAGGATCAGAACTCAAAGAAAGCATCTTACGAGCACCGAGGGTTGGTAAGATGGTCAGTCAGAAACGAAACTTAAATCAATAAATCCTAAATTAAAAATAAGGGATTAAGGTAAGGTGGTAATTTCTGAAGTTAAACTTGCATCCTAGGCCTTCTGCTTGTGGTTCTGGTCAGGTCAAAGGCAGTGGGAAAAAAAGGCATGGGATTTTTGCCCAACTTTAGACCTTTTTATATCCCCTGCAATTGACATAATCAGAACCACAAAAAGAAGGCATATAATGTAAGTTAGACTTCAAAAATTAACGCCTTGGCTTCCCTTATTTTTTCTTCAGAAGTTCTAGATTTAATTTTTTTCCTGGCTGACCATCTTTCCAATCCTCGGAGCTCGCAAAGCTACTTCTTTGTAGTTCTGATCCTTCGCTTTGTAGGTCAACATTCAGGCCACGCTAACTAGTCACAGTTACCTAGCAAAGTGTCCAATTCCAGTCCACTTTACCATTCTTCTTTTCAATAACGACTAATGGATTTTAATTTTTGGATACAGTTTCACATTTGCAGCTCATTTAGATTTTTCATCTCTCAAGTCAATTTCATTGGCCAGATTGGCTGGAAGTTCCTTGCTTACTCCCCTATGTTTTCTCTTTAACAAGTTTGAGATGATACAGTCTTTAGCAACTCCCCTTTTCCCATACAGGTTTTATCCTATATCAGATTATGTTGTATAATCGTCTCCTTGAGCAACCCATCCATATAAATTTGGACCAAGGGAATTTCTACTGATTTTTCATTCTAGTTTGCTGCACTGGGAGGCTTCAAAGTCCTTCTCAAAGTCCATTGTATCATTAAAAGCAGTCCAATCATTGTTGAATCTCTACTGCCATCAAATATTGATCTTTTCTCAAAACTTGACACACATAAACATGAACAAAACTGTCATTAAATTATAACAGGATATCGACACCATCTTCATGGTCCCTCAGCCTTATCAATTTGCACCTATCAAACTTAACTATAAAATGCAGGATCTTGTTTGAAGGATCAATGCCTAATCAGTAAAAAACTACATTAATAAAATTATTGTACTTTATTTGTGTTGTTACGATAACCTGATCAGTAATGCAAACTCCCATGCATGAAATTGGATCCATCCATCTGCATGCACCTTATTCTTCCTACCCCATCATGTCAAATAATATTTAATCTTCAGTTCCCATCGTGAAGTAGTGTACAAAACTAAGGAGGCTTAAAGGGTAACCATCTTTAATTCAAAAGAAAAAAAATAAGTGCTACGTATGTAATGCACCATGATCGTTGTAATAGTAAACTTGTATTATTGTTTGTTATGGACTTTGATAATTTTAACTCATTGTTGGGGAAGTAAATGTTATTATTTATTATATAAATATGTTTTTATTAACTTGTGCATCAATAAAAAGATGTAAACTAGGAACTCAATACGACAGACTACCAAAAGTATTTTCAGCAGATTACCCATGCGTTACAACAGATGGACATTGGCTGGAAAAACACATTACAATTTACTAACCTGGATTGCTTCAACCAACATATGACAAATATGTTGCAACAGATGGGTAATCTGATGGAAAAAAAAATCAAAACTCTCTTCTTTCATTGGATGGCACATCCGTTGCAACAGATCTGTTGGAAGAACACAATACAATTAGTTCTTGCCACTGAATTGCGTTCTTCGAATAGATGACAATCTGTTTCAACAGATGGTCCATTTGTTGAAAAAACTGACTAAAAATGGTTATTAATAAAAAAAAGGATTTTTGAAAGGGTGAAAAATCATGACTTTTTGATTATTTAATAAAGAAAATGGTTTATAAATAAATAATAAGGAAATAAATGATAAAAATAATTTAAAATCGTAAAAAATGGTTATTTAATTTTAATAATTAATTTTGATATTAAATAGGCGAAAAGTAGTGACTTTTCATATTTTTTTGTTTAAATCTTTTTTTAATTTAAATAATTGAAAAGTCACCAGTTTGAATTAATTGAGGGATATGATTATTAAAAAAGAGGTGAACAGTCGTGATTTTTTGTCTAATATATTCAAAATAGCTGATAAATCAAATTTTCCATCTGTTGCAACTAATGAATCAGCTGTTGGAAGAAATCAAAACAACTCTTGCAATAGATGTTCCATCTATCGCAATAGATGGTCCATCTATCGCAACAGATAACTCATCTGTTGCAATAGATGGCTCATCTGTTGCACACATGGATCATTTGTTGCAACAGATGGTAAATCTATTGCGACAAATGGGTTATCTGTTGTAATAGATAATCCAATAAAAATGGTTGTTATTAAAAGAAATGATTATTGAAAAGGTGAGAAGTCTTCTATTATTCAATTGAGAAAAATGATTATTTAATTTTAAGAACTAATTAATATTAAAAGGCTGAAAAGTCATGACTTTTCACAATAATCAAAAAGTCACTAGTTTGATTTAATTAAGTCATGACTTTTCACATTAATAAATAAGTCATTAGTTTGAATGTAATTAATAAAATGGAGGTGAACAACCATGACTTTTTGCCTAACTCATTCAAATTCAATCCTCTATAAATAGGTCTCTCCTTACTCGTTCATTCTACTCCACTTTATTTATTTCTTACATCTTGTCTTACATATTACAACTTCAATCATTTCTCTTCAAAGAGCAGATTTATTTTTGGTTGAGGCAAGTTTTTTTTGTGTGTGTAAATCTACCATTTTGTAGTATACATTGTATTACATTTGGACTCTTTTTTTTAGTTTTGTGTTTATGTTTTTTGTTGATTCATGCGTGTTCTAGATATGGTTGATCCTATTTGGGACATTGCTATTATGCGCTACACTGTGTGGAAACTTCAGAGGCAGGTTAATGAACTCCGATGGAAGTTAGGCGCCGTGAGAGCAAGGATACTCTGATAGATTCACAGACTGAAGAGGGTCTTGCTGCTGCCGATTGACAATTGACCAGTTGACAACAACAACAACAATAATAATAATACTAGTAGTAATAATAATAATAATAATAATAATTAGGTTACGTTATTTCTTTTAGAGCATGCATTTTTTTCATTTATATCTGATCTACCTACCTAATGTATTTTATTTTTGTTTAATGAAAAAGTTTATGTTTCGTTGACTTTGATTTTTTAATTCTTATTTAATCTTCATTCTGTATATTTCTTCTTCTCAACATGTCGATGGTTGGAGGTAAGGTTAAGAGGTTGGCATAATTTTAAATCCAGTAACAATAGCAAGATTTTTGAGTTCTTTCAACAGATGGACCATTTCCTGAAACTTAATGGTCATCTATTGGAAGAACACAAACCAGTGACAAGAACTGTACTGTGTTTTTTTAATAGATTACCTATCTGTTGCAACAAATTGGTCATCTATTGGAGGAACACATTCCAGTTTAATGAACTGTATAGTGTTCTTCTAACAAGTGTCCATTTATTACAACAGATGGGTAATCTGCTGAAAATGATTTTGTAGTCTATTATATTTAGTTCCTGTTTTACCTTTTTTTATTGATGCACAAGTTAATAAAAACATATTTTATATAATAAATAATAACATTTACATTCACAATAATGAGTTAAAAATATCAAAGTCCATAACAAACAACAACACAAGTTTTACTATTAACTATCATGGTGCATTAAGATTCGGACATGTAGTTCTTTTGTGGCCAGCGTTCTTACATATGGAACAATTATTTTTTCTTGATGAAAATGATTCTCTGACTCTACGCCTCCTCTTATATCGCCTTCTTTTAGATTTGATAGTGCTTGGATAAATATATAGAGGAGATATTAATCTCTCCAAAATCTCTACAGGAACAAACCAAGATTCTTCAGGAGGCACCAGATTAATATTCTCTCTCTATACCATTATATACCTTTCCATCGAATAATATGGAGACGAGTACTCATAAATTTGAATTCCATATTGGGCTCAAAGAGATACCATAGCATATGGACAGGGTATTTTATCCATGTCAAAAACCCTACATGTACAAGATCTTGTTTGAAGATCGATCATGGCAACATCACCATGACCATCGATACTGAACTTGTAATTTGTTACGTGATGAGCAAATAACCTATTCCCCAAATCGATGTTCATTGATATTTGTTTTTCTGCTCTAGAACAAATCTATTTCTTGTTTTCGTAAACTGCATACGTTTTTTGTAAAATAATTCGACATACCTCTTGTTTATTTCCTTAAACATCACCACAATGGGAAATTCTTTTTTCAATGCCAGAATTCAATGATTCAGCTATGTTCGACGTCATAATATTATTCCTATACAAAAATAAATCACTTAGCAGGACATCATACAGTAAATATTACAAAGTTGTAACTCAAACAAGACATTAAATTCATAAGAATGTACCTATTTTTCGAATAAAATGTCCGACTCCATCTCTCCAAACCGACACGTTTGAGATGTTGTGCTGCCTTGGGATACATATCCATTATTTGATTAAATGGTTAAATACTCAGCTCTATTATGTGCTTTAGATGCTCTATAAAAAAGAGTCACGATCCTTTCATTGTGAAAGTTGTTTTAAATATTTTATCCAAGATGCCTCATGCAACAACCAAAGTGAGTTGAAGTGAAAAAAATTGAACCCATCTTTCGGATACTTGGATGCCTATTTAAAATTGTACACAACTCTTCGATATCATCAACACAGCTTCGTATTTGTTCAAAAAAATATGCATACAAGGCATCACATTCCTTGTCCACTACAAAAAAAGCTACGAAAAAAATGTGACTCTCAGCATCCTGTGCCATCGCCACTATAAAAACTCCATTATACTTGCGCCTCAAAAAGTTCTGTCGATGGCTATGACTTTTTTCAACTATTGAAAATCAAGAATCGAAGCACCATATGATACAAAAAAAATACTTTAACCTTCCATTTTCATCAACATGCAACGCCGCCTTACTTTTAGGATTTGTGGACTCAAGCATGTAACGGTAGGCATCGAGGATTGCATACTCGTGTTCATGTGTCTCCCTAACCAAGTCCATGGCAATTCCCATAGCCATATAAATCTTCCAAGAACTGACCGTAATACCCAATTCTGTATGGAGTTGATTGGTTATATCAGCAGTAGAAGGGCCTTTGTCATTGGGGAATCTATTTTAGAAATAACTACTGAGGACCTTTGTCGTAGCCTAAGGATTTTTGCTCGTAAAATGATCCTAACCACATGTATGATACTTTTAATAAACATTAATGATGAATCTATCGGAACTTAAGTATTTCACAACCCTCAACTACTACTTGCAGTCCAGATTAACAACATCTAAAATAAAAGACTTTGATCGAATTAATCACCTTCTTTAGTCTGAAATCTTTTTCAAGCAAGCAATAAACAAAAAAGTAGATAGTTCTATCTTATCCTTGAATGACATTCCCTTGTAAAAATCATTCTCGTCATCTTGATGATTTCCCTACTGTGATGATTAAGAAGAACTTTCCACCGTATTGGTCGCAATAACATGCATAGGTGTTTGATCATCATTTGGAATAATCATGTCCAGATAATCCAATTTATCATCAAACATGTCTTGTTTTTCTTTTTTAATATTCCAATTCTGATTCTCTCTTAATTTTTCAACCACGTACACCCTTAACACTGGCCTAGCTGAATCACTCAGATAAGCACTAAACCGAACCTGATCGGTTATCTTGAAAGGTAGTACCCTTTGATTTTCAAACGAGCTATGCATGTAGCTGATGACGAGTTTTTTCGATTGACAATTCAATCCATAATAGCTGATGATTAAGTTCACAAATCATCAAATGAAATATCATTTTTTATTGTCATAGTTATTATCTTTAGCATTTCACCCTCCTTCCAATGCCAAACATATCGATTGCTCTTCTGGATCTATCCATCATGATAATCCACCCCTATTATTATTGATCTCTCCATTAGAGGTACCTAAATAAAGATATTTGTTAACAAAAAGTTAATAATGACATGATAATAAATTAATAGTGATTGTATAGTACTATAACATGAACCCCAACATATGAGTAATATGTTGCAACAGGTGAATAATATGTTGCAACAAGTAAGTTATATGTTGCAACAGATGACTCATCTATAGGTATTCATGTTACGGTACTATAGAACCTGAAGTTGACTCCAACAGATAAGTCATTTGTTGGAATAAGTGACTCATTTATCGCAACAGATTATACATTTGTTGCAAAGATGACTCACATGTTGAGATGTACTACAGAACCTTTGAAGCTGATTCCAACAGATAAGTCACCTATTGCAAAAGATCACTAACCTGTTGCAATAGATTTCTAACATGTTGCAATAGATAAGTTATCTGTTGGAATCAGTTTCAAGTTTTATATTCTACAACATGAATACCAATAGGTGAGTCATCTATTGGAATCAACTTTAGGTTTCATTGCAACAAGTGAGTAATATGTTTCAACAGATGATTCCTTTGTTACAACAGATAACTCGTCTGTTGCAACAGATGACCCATCTGTTCGATTTATGTTACAGCATTATAGGACCATAAACATAAATCCAACATATGAGTCTTCCGTTGCAACAAATGACTCATTTGTCACAACATATGAATCATTTGTTGAAATAGATGAATCTTATGTTGGATTTATGTTTAGGTTCTATCCAATTTTACTTGCCAAAGTAACCTATGAAGTAATGTCAAAGTGATGTACGAAATAAAATTTGACCAAAAAAATTGGTTAAGTAGAAGTAACAACAACAACAATAATTGTCAACAAGAAGAAAAAGATGCTAATAATGAAGAAGAAGAAGATGATGATGATGATTATAATGAAGAAGGTGATGAATAAAGCAGCAACAACAATGAACAACAAAAATTGCAAAGAGAGAGAAAACAACAATAAATAAGAAGAGAGAGAAACGCGCATTTTTTCCCTCCATTTCTAGTTATATTAGGTTTTACATGGATCAAAGTGTAAATTTTAAAAACTTATGGGCTATTCTCAAACTTTCACAATTTTCTTAATCGATAATAAAGTAATTATCACCTACACTCAATTTTTAAAATTTGAGTCACTTACACCTCATTTCAAAACTCTTTTGTCACTTTTAACTCAAAAACCTCAAATGAAGTCACATGAATTATTTAATCAGTTTATTTTACTAGCTTTTGAAAATATATTACAATATAGTTTATATTATTAAAATTATCTAGAGAAATAAATTGATGTAGTAGTAAAGAATTGGACAACTTATTCGTAAATGTTATAAGTTAGTTCTTGAACAAATCACACGAAAATATGTGTGAAAACTGACAAATCACCATTCAACTAAATGACAGACTTGGAATAAATCAAATTATTTTCATATTTTTGGGCTATAAGTAGATTATTTAGGATTTTTCTGGGTCATATTGTTCAATATTTGACCTTCATACACTTCTTTCGAGTTGATGAAGCTTATAGAAATTAAGTTTTAGAGTTGACGGATCACTATGTTGGTTGTGTGTTTGAGTTCTACTAGTTTAGGTGTACGCGTCTCGCGCATGTACGAGCGTACACCTCACTTTATTGAGTTCAAACATTACACTAAATAAGATATTTGTTTAAATAATAAAGATGAATAGAATAATTAAATTCAATATCTTTTGGAGAATTTATTTAATTAAACTTAACCTTTACTAAAAATAATTGTCAAAGTCGATCGACATTCATCTACCACTTGTAAACTGCAACAAAACAATACGATGATAGAGACATCAAAACAATATAATTAAATCTAACCTTTACATAAAATTTTCTCAAAGTTATCTGATACTCATCTACCACCTGTAAACTATAACAAAATAATACGATAATAGTGTTATCAAAATAATACAACTAAACTTTACCTTTACACAAAAAATTTCTCAAAACAGAGATATAAAAACAATACAATTAAATCTAACCTTTACCTAAAAAAATTCCTCAAAGCCGACCGACATTCTTCTACCACCTATAAATTCTTCATCTACGACCTATAAATTACAACAAAAATAATACAATAGTGATCACAAAACTTCAGTTTTGATGAAAATAATTTTTGTCTAGGCGAAAATTTTGACCCTAAAGAATGACTTGAATGAAAACAAAGAAGATATATATATATACACACATGTTGAATTTTATTATATTGACAAAAACAGTGAAGAAATTGAGGGATAGAAAATTAAGCTCCCACCAATCTAGACATGCAACTGAATCAAGTTAGATGAACATCAATCAGATTTATCCAATAAGTAAATCGATTTCTTCTCTAGTTTAATGTGCATCTCAATATTTATAGAAGTATTTCCTTAATAGGGTCTTATTTTAGTATTTTTTTTTTAATCTTATTTTAAGAGTATTTTCTAGTTGATCACTCCAAAGGAAAAAATTAATTGATTTTCCTTCCATATATGGGAGATCCATATATTTTAGGAGTCTAGTTAATATAATAAAAATAATTAAATAATAATTGAAGAAAATAATGAAAAGACAGTTTTGTCTAAAAGAGGGTCTTTTTTTTTTAAATTAGGAGCATTTAAATAGACATATAAGGTATTACATCGTCAGGGCCAGTCAGCCAGGGTTAATTACAAAAATATTGCAGTTTTGCTCAGTTAGAATTTGAGCATTTGCTTTTATGGGTCTTTCAAAAAAAGTTCCTTCCATGTCTGCTTTCAATTCCTGAAGAGCATACACGGGTGGAACTTGCAAAAGAAGAGATTATTCGAAGATATTTGTGGCCGTTCCTTGCTTGGCTAACTTATCAGCTACTTGATTCTGTTCCCTGAAGCAACGTTGGACTATTGTATCCCTTGTGTCCCTCAGCTTTGACCTGCAAAGAGTAACAAGGCCATCATACTGAACATTTCCATCTTTGATCATTTGTAATACTTCCATTGAATCAGTGTTGACTTCAATAGGGGTGAGGTTTTGTTGGATAGTGATAGAAAGGCCAACCTTGAGAGCTAGTAGCTCCATTTGGTTATTAGTAGCAAAAAGATAACTTTGGGTAAATCGGGTCTTTTAATGAAGGATAAAAAGTTCAAATCACTTTTCTAAAGGTCTTCACACTTTTAATATATTATAGATATAGATATAAATTATAGATATGGATATAGATATAAAATCTAATTTATTTATTTTTTGAATTTGTGTCTAAATTAAATTATTAATAATAACTTTTTTAATGAAAAGGTATTTTTTAAATAAAATGTTGTGTCTTTATGAAGAGGTGTCTCTTAAATGAAAGATTGTGTTCTTTCATTATATTTGGTTTTCAACAATTCTATTTGAACTCCAACTCCTTATTTTCTAATGTAACTTTTCTATCTTCTCCATCATCAGAGGGTAAACATTTTTTTTTTTTTTTTGAAAAGATCAAGTTTCTAATTTTTTACTTTCCAGAAAATCTTTCACTCTTTTTTTAATGCAAAATTCGATAGGCGGCTTGATATATCCACTAAAACTATTTGCATATAATTTTATAGCAATCTCAAAAAAGATAACACAAATATCATTTTTAGGAAAGCGTTTAAATGTACGTCAAGCCTCAAATATGTGTTCATTGTTCATATTATCAAGCCCTCATCTTTATATTCTTCTTCGTATTTTATATTTATCAAACATATTTTTCAACATTTTTGTTGTACTGTTTTCTCAAGGTGGATATGTTTTCAATGCTGAACTTTTATCATGTAATACCTTCATATTTCAATGCCCAATATGTCAACTAGGAAAAATGCAAAAATATCAAATAAGAATAATTTAGTGAAAGCATATCTTATTTGTAAAAAGTAAAAATATCATATAATATGAATAAAAGAAAGTAAATATTGTGCCATGTATAATTTAATTAGGGTATCAACTGTCATTATTTAGGCAATCAAACGAGACCTTACGAACTTAAACAATAAATATAGAAAAAATTTCACAAAATCACACTTTAAGTTATCTAAAATATTAAAAATCTTTTCACTTTGTAAAAATTATAAATATCCCTAATTTATATTATCTCTCTTGTTATGATATTAATGTATATCAATTATAGTGAATGTCTATCAAGATCTATTTGATGTATATTAGGATTTGAAGTATCTTTCTTTTACTCAGAAACTAGGAGTAAATTTTTCCTATAAATAAAAAGGTTTTCTTCACTGTAAATCATCCCTCAAGAGAAATAACAATTACTCTCTTTATTCTCTCTGCTTTTCTTCTTTTTTATTCGTTATTGTTTTATAACACATTATCAGCACGAGACTCTATCGTCTAAAATTTGAAGGCTAAGGCTAAGGTATTATTTTTATTTCTTTCTTTTTTCATATGGTAACAATCTTACGAAGTGTGAGTTCGTTGCCCTTCAAAGTTCGGGCAAGAACTATATTTCATAGGTGTTGGATGCTGAAATTCACCTAGATGCTATGGGTCTTGGAGATGCCATTAAGAAAGAAAATACAACATCTAGTCAAAATCTTGCTAAGGCTATGATTTTCTTGCGTCTTCATCATGACGAAGTTCTGAAAATTGAATACCTTACTACTAAGGATCCACTCATATTGTGGAATAGCCTAAAAAAAAGGTTTAACCACTTAAATATGGTCACCCTCCCGAAAACACGATATGAATAGATGCATCTAAGGTTTCAAGACTATAAGTTTGTTCATGAGTACAATTCTGTCATGTTCAAAATTTCTTCTCAATTGAAACTATGTGGAGAGACGATCAATAATGACAATATGATGAAAAAGACGCTCTCCACTTTTTATGCCTCAAATGTGCTATCATAGAAGCAATATCGAGAAAAATGTTTCAAGAAGTATACTGAACTGAGTTCTCATCTTCTCGTGGATGAACAAAATAATGATTTGTTGATGAAAAATCACGAGAATCGAGCTACTAAATTTGCACCATTCCGTGAGGTGAATGATGTGCATGCTCACCATGCTAGGCGTGGAAAAGGTCGCGGCTTTGGTCGTAGACGTGGTTGTGGACGTGGATGTGGTCGTGGTCGTGATGACCAAGAAATAAACTCTGTTCCGTGTGTTAATCATTCATCAAACAAAAAGAAAAAAAAAAAGAAATGTGAAGCAATTACTTGTTTCCAATATAGTGGAAAAGAACATTATTCACGTGACTGTCATGCTTTCAAGCACTTGATTGATCTTTATCAAGAATCACTAAAGAAGAAAGAGAGAAATCCCGAGGCTAACTTTCTCTCCGAAAATAATATGGACATCACATGCTTGGATGTAGCAGACTTTTACGAGCACCCTGAAGGAAAGATTGTTCACTTGATTGGTGATGGTTCCGTAAATATAGAAGAATGAATGATTTTTATTTTTTTATTTTTTTAAGAGTTAGTGAATAAAATATTATGTAAAAGTAGTTGTTTGCATGAGTATTAGTTTTTTATGAGTATTAATTAGTTTAATTATATTATTGTAGTTTATTATTGAATAAAATTGAATTCCAACTTGATCAAATATTTTTTTAATAATGTCATTATTTATTGTCGAAAAAAAAAGACAATGTGAACAAAAGTATGGGAATCCAAAATACGGAAATCCAAAATACTTACATTATTATATTCTTTATTATCATTAAACAACAACAAAAAAGTCAAATTTGATTTGGTTTGTCTTTTCTTGAACACCTGTATGCCAAAAGTGATTATACTAATTTCAGTAGTTGGTTGTTATGCAATGTTGATGCGGCTGGAACATATCATTAATATAATATGTTACCGATTTAATTTTAAAAAAGTGATGAAAACTGTATTTTTTTAGCAGTTCCATTAGCAGTTTGTTATGCAAAAGTGATTGTATTTTTTTTTTAATTTTATATATGAATCATTGAAACATAATATAATAATAATATTATTATTAAGAGCACAAGGTGTCTGAAAATTGTGAGATTTTGAGTTGGACATATTTTTAATTGCTTAGTAAAAGTGTGATTAACTATTTATAAGCTTTCACTTTGTACAAAGATTTAATATATATTTTATTTGGTGTATGTCATTTTATTTGAAGATATGGATAATTTTCAAAGTAAGTTATCCAATTGTGAAGATATTTGTTTGATTGATTCTGGCTCTACACATACGATATTCAAAGACGAGAACTATTTCTTTCATCTAAACATGGGCAAGATTAATGTTACTACAATTTTTGATAGTGCTAATTTGATTGAAGGTTTCGAAAAAGTCATTATAATCTTGTCCAAAGGAGCTAAACTCATCATAAATAATGCTATGTTTTCTCCTAAGTCTCCGAGAAACTTGATGAGTTTTAAAGATATCCGTAAAAATGGTCATCATATCAAGACATTTGATGAGATGAATCTTGAATATCTTGGTATCACCAAGAATGTCTCTGGGCAGACATGTGTTATAGAAAAGTTCCTGCTTTATCTTCTGGCCTGTATTAGACAAAGATTTGTGCAATTGAGGAACATTTTACAGTAAACAAGAAGTTTACTAATTCCAATACTTTCGTACTTTGGCATGATCGTCTGGGACATCCTGGATCTATAATGATGAGATGAATTATAGAAAATTCAAATGGCCATCCATTAAAGAACTTGAAGGTTCTTTCGAATGGTGAATTTTCAATGCAATGCTTGTTATTAAGGCAAGCTAATTGTGAGTTCATCGCCAACAAAAGTTGGGAATGAGTCCCCCGCGTTCTTGGAATGCATACATGGGGATATTTATGGATCCATTCACCCACCTAGTGGGTCGTTTAGATACTTTATGGTCCTAATAGATGCTTTCTCTAGATGGTCTCATATGTGCCTTTTGTCATCTCGCAACTTGATATTTGCAAAATTGTTGGCACAAATAATACGATTACGGGCATAGTTTCTCGATAATCAAATTAAGTCTATTCACCTTGATAATGCTGCAGAATTTACATCTCAAGCATTTAATGACTATTGCTTATCGATTAGGATAAGAGTGGAACATCCTGTACCCCATTTCGCACTCAAAATGGCCTTGTCGAGTTATTAATTGAATGTCTGCAGTTGATAGCAAGATTATTGCTTATGAAAACTAAGTTTCCCACTTCTGTTTAGGGTCATGCAATTTTGCATGCTACAACACTTGTTCGTCTTAGAGCGATAAATTATCATAAATTTTCTCCGTTGTAATTGGTTTTGGGTCAAGAGCCTAATATATATCATTTGAGAATTTTTTAGTGTGGTGTATATGTGCCTATAGCACTACCAAATCGCACCAAGATGGGCCCCAAAAAAGGTTAGAATTTATGTTGGGTTTGAATCACCCTCCATTATTCGCTATCTTGAACCATTAACGGGAGATAAATTCATTGCTCGATTTGCAAATTATCGGTTTGATGAGATAGTTTTCCCAAAATTAGGGGGAGAAAATAGTGAGATCGAAAGAGAAATTTCGTGAAAAAATCCATCACTAACTCATCTTGATCCACGTGTTTCTATTTGTGAGCAAGAAGTACAAAAGATTATTCATCTGCAGAAAATTGCAAATCAAATGTCGGATGCATTTACAGTTTTGAAAAGGATTACTAAATCACATATTCCTAAAGAGAATGTACCAATTCAAATTGATGTCCCTAAAGGATCATCCACTAGTGTCAGAGCTAATGAATCTAAAGCACGTTTGAAGAGTAGTAGACTATTAGGTTTTAAGGATCGAAATCCTAGAAAAAGAAAAACAAATGGTCAAGATGACACAACGAAAGATCCTCATATGAAAGTTCAAGATTTGAGCAATGTTAATATTCCTGAAGGAATTAATGTGCCTGAGACTCAAGAAAATGAGGAACCATCCATAAATTCAAGTGATGTTGAAACTGATTTGAATCGATCTAAAATAGTAGTGGATTATGTCTTTGTGTAACACCCCATAATTGTTTCGACTCGATATCACTTTGTAGCATGCTTATTGAGCTGACAACTTGAATAATGTTTTTCTTTCTAAGTGTTAAGAAAAGGACTTAGTCACATTTTGAGCTCCTAATCTTTGATGATTTTATTTTCGACCTTTCCGACCTCGAAAAGTTAATTTTTAAGTTGATTCATGATGGGGGAAGTCAATAGTACGTCTCGAATGAGTTTCAGAATTTTCGAAAAAGTATAAGGGGATGTTTGGTACTCCAAAATAGCAGCTCGGGACAATATACCCGCAGCGCCCCACCCAATTCGGCACTTGGGGGAGCCCGCGATGGAGACCACAGTACCTCGCCTAGAGCGGCGCTCCAGATCCCGCGGCGTCCTGGCTAGTTCGGCCGTGTATTTTCTGCAGTCAAGCTCCATATTTTTTTAGGGCAAATGGGTCATTTTCCTTCAGCCCAATTCACCCAAACACGAGATTAAAGCCTATTTTAAGCACATTACGCTTGATTTGATCAAAACTCTCTCAATTGGAAACCCTAAGTTCAACATTTATCTCCAAGAATCCTAAGATCCCACCATCCTCTTTCCAAATAAGTTCTAGATTCAAGATTTTCAAACCACGAATTTAGCATCACAATTCAAGAATCTCAGGAAAGCATTCAAGATCATTTCCTAAGGTTTCAAAGTCAAATTCTCTAAATCCAACCAAGTCTATTGAGGTACCTGGGGTTTTTCTAAAACTACATGGGCATTATTAAATCATTTCAACAATATGTAAACATGGTGAAATCATGAATTTTGAAGGGGTTTTTGGAACTTGTGTTACAATCTTGCTTTATGAGTTCTTTAATGATACTATTGCTTTGGTCTTGAGGCCTTTCCCCTAAATTTAATTTATAATCATGTATGTATATATATATATATGTATGCGTTTGATAGTTTGAATGATGAATTGAGAGCGTGAACTACTAGAAATCCCCTCTCTTGTTTAAAAAGTTTCTTGTTTTTGTAAGTCATGATTTACTTGAAATGCATTGTTGGAAACATGATATAAATTTCTTGAGTATTGTTTATGACTTAATTGTGATTTTAAATTGAAGAGGGGAGTGTTTTACTTGGTACTAAAGGTTAAAGATGTTTAATGAGAAGGTTTTATGGTTTGTCACAAGTTTCATGACCACCACATGTTTGTTGAAATGCTGCAAGGAATGATCTTTACATAATTTAATAAATATTTTGAAGTATGAATCTTCTTGGAATCAGTTGAAGTATGGTGGTCCAAACTTTATATTTTGAAAGAAGAGAATGTGATATGATATCTTTTTATGGCTCAGAAACATGACTTACAACTCTTGGTATGACGATACCAATTCAGATAATGCCATAGCAGATTTAGAACGGACTAAAAATACAGATTTTACTTAGATTTTCAAAATTTGATTACAAAAAGATGCATGTTTAGAACAACCTAAAAAATGGACTTAAGAGATGTTAGGTGGTTACCCGAAGAAGGTATGAGCCACAAAACTCATTGCCCAAAATCATGTTTTGCCGATACGGGTTATTATGTTACCCGAAAGGGAAACTGTACGCTGGCGACGGCCCTGTGGCATAGTAGATAAAAAGATACCCCAACCCTTGCGGCAAACTTGGGTTGGGGGCTTTGCCGCCGAGTTAAGGGCAGATCCCGTATAACCCGTAGGGATACTTTCAGATATGTAGGGTGTACCACCTAGCTCGGAAGTAATACAAAGCATAGAATTGCATTGGCAAGATTGTTTGAGATCGCCCATGTAATTTAAACTACTTTATGCATAATGTTTTATGAAATGCTCTCACCTATGTTATATATGTAGAGATTCATTATTTTGGATTGCTCTGCGTACCAGTACAATTGTATTAAACCCCTATCTTTTAGGGTCTGAGGCTTAGTCTAGCGGTCCTGCTAAGCCATAGAGTTATTCAAACAGAAGTGAAGTGTGCAACTGGTGAGCCTTCTTTATTTCGAAAGGCCTATTTCCTTTTAGTCACTTGTTATTTACTTTTGTTTAGGTCCACTGGGTGCCTTGTCCCAGTTCAGACAGTTGTTAATTTCGTATGTATTAGAGATTTCGTAAACAGGAACAGATGTTGATGGATTTTCTTTCGTATTGATGTACTTAACTCAGAACATGACCATGATTCCATAATGATTTATATTTCCGCATCCTTTATTTATTGTATGAGTATTGTGCATAATTACCAGATGTAGAAAGGCGCCCGGGCCTCCATGGTTTGGGATGCTCGTTACGGCCAGGGCCCCAGCTCAGATCGTGACACTTTGCATATAATGTTGCAATGAAAATCATGCAAGATAGTGATGATCTTTATCCTAGATCTATCATAAAATATCGACAAAGAAATGACTGGCCAAAATGAAAAAAATAATTTAATCTGAATGGTGTTAAGCGTTGTGTATTAATAATTTTAAGAATGTATTTAATTACTTTTATAATATTATAATGAAGAATATCACTTATTTGAATTCAGACCCGAATATAAGAAAAATAATTGTTAAACATCATCATCATCTGCATATAAAAAAAAAAGTCAAATCAAATGAAGTTTTTTTTAAAAAATAAAGAGTGTAATAAGTAAATTCATAAATAAACCTAATAATCAGTAATCAATAATAGAAAGAAGAAAACTTAACATTACATAACAGGATAGGAGTGAATATATATAAGAGAGATTATGAAGGAAGAATTCTATTTCAATTCAATTTCCATTTAAAAATACAATTTCAAATATGCTTATCCTTATTATCTTTATTTGAATTAAGAGAAATATTTGAATTCAAATATTCTTAGCCGTATCTTTTTAAAATTTGACATGCTTATCTTAAATATATCTTTGAATTAAGAGAAATATTTGAAATCAATAAGATTAATTCATATTTTTTTATAATAAATACTAACAAAATAAAAAAAATAAATTTATTTCTTTTCCTTATAGCTAATATGTTGAATGTCAAAAATAAAATAATTACCTTCCCATCACAAAACAAATTTATTTTTAAAAATTAAAAACACTTCCGCACAATTACTAAAAATGGTTGCCAATAAACTTTCAATTTTTTAAAAAATCGTTTACTACATAAACAAAGAATGAGGAATTCTTTTAACAAATATTCATAAGTCTATTAATATAAAGCTATGTGATAACATTTAAATTTTTTTAAAAAAGTCTTTCTTTAATTTTATATTTATCCATTATCCTAATCGGTGAAAGATTTTAAATTAGATAAACTTCTTTATCATTAGCCAATTTCTTTTTTGCTCATCATTAAGAAATTATTATTATTATTATTATTATTATTATTATTATTATTATTATTATTATTATTATTATAGCTTCATCTTTAATTTAACATTTAAATAAATTATATCCAAATATATTATATAACATTTAAATTTTAATAGAAATAAGTTTATGAAAGAGTAGAAGTCTATTTACAACATAAAGATAACATTTAATACAATTCATATTTATCTTATAATGTTATATTTGAATTGAAAGAATGAATTGAAATCAAACTAAATATGACATATTTCATCATAGTAAATAACATATTATTATTATTATTATTATTATTATTATTATTATTATTATTATTATTATTATTATTATTTGTATTGGCGGTTTTTAATTTAATATTGAATTTCTCCATTATCCTTTTTTTTTCTGATGATGAATTTGAAATACATTGATATATATTTATAGTATTGTTGTAGTTTTTTTAATTACAAAGAGATAATGATAAAAGAGTTAAGATAACATTATTCAAAATTCAAATTCAAATTAATTCATCATAAACACAAAGAGTTTAGATACAATTAAAAGTCTAAAGTTATAGAGTTAGTTATAATCAGTAAAATTCAAAATTGTTACGTGGTTAAAATATCTTTTTAGTTGCTTAAGTTAAAGATATTTGAGTTAAAAAGTTTTATAAACTTTGTGGAAAGCTATGCCTCTTTTTACATTCAAAAGTAGTTAGGATTTTTTTTTCCTCCTTTATTTTCAAATACAAATTTTTAAAAAGTTTTTTATAAATTCCTGAACGTTAGTCAAGTCTTTTTAGTCTACCTTTTGGATTGAAAATATTCATCAATTAATATTTAGAGCGTAGTAGGACTCTTTTTTTTTATTTTTTCAAATTCAAATTTTTAATATTCTTTAATATAAAATTTTTATTACAATACTTAATAGTTCTGTCCTAAGAATTGCCACGTGATTTAACAATAGGTTGCCACGTGACTTCTTCTCATTGCTTCGTCCTTTGCTTTATAATATATATAGATTTTCTTTGAGTTGATATCTTTTCGGAAATAATCTTTGTATTTTATAGAGGAGTAAAATTTACACATCATCATTCTTTTCAAATCTCATTCTTAAAATTTCCTTGATTTATTGTTGTTGTTGTTCTCGCCTATTGAATGAACATAGATGATAGAACTTCCCTTTGACGTTGGAGTGTACAAGTAAAATGGGATAGTTGTTGTCAAATATAATTATCTACTAGATACTCATGCCCGTGCTTAGCACGGGCCCAACATTGCAACTCGCATTGATATCGTAGTGAACTAATAGCGTCAATAGCTTCGACGCAAAAGAAACCAAACTATTTAATTCAATAACATCCAATTCAGTAATAACGATGAAATGGAACCACTATTTGGATCAAAAGGCCAAGAGAAAAACAATATACATCAATTGATTTTGCAACCTGCAAGATTCTTCTGCTGTAGTATTTTTTCAGTTCTACTTTAACTTTATTGTACATATAAAACTATACTAATGCACACAAGTTTCTATTTGAACAAATGTTTTAAGTTCACATATACATTGAATCTAATGTATACTTTTTACTTATATATTAAACAATATATGTGAAAACTAAGTTCTAAAGTTTCTCATCTCTTGATAGTCTTATCTCCACCTTGGTAAGTTTTTATAAGGCTTCAGCTCAATGCAAGACAACAACTCTGTATTTCTCCACATTGAAGAATGATGCAGGCATCCTTTTGAGAGTTGAAAATTCAATGCTTTCCACCAAAATATATCACACAACCACTTGACAGGAAAATTTTCTGGTCAGTCTTATCTCAAAGAAAGGGAATTAGCCCTGGTAAGGCTTCAAAGACCATTGGGCTGGGGCTACAATTGATGCCATGTGTTGTTGCAGTTGAAAGTACACTTCACTTGATATGACATATATTTTATTACAGATACCTCTTTCATATTTTTTTTTATTTACTGAATCAAGACATAGTAAATATGAAAATTCTTTCTTCTTCACATTCCTCATCATTGCTACAAACCAGATAATAAACAAAAGAAAATGATTGTTTTGACTTATATTGAGATTCAAGAAATGGATGTATTTAAATTGGGATAGTTCACAACGCTTTTTCCTCCATCAGCATTATCTTGTACGATACGATTTTTACTCCACATACAAGCTCAATGACAATGTTCTTTCTTGCAATAAGATTTTAAATTTTTAACCACAGTATTCTACCCATAAGAATTTTAAAAAAAACACGATTCTGATCGACAAACCTTGAGTAGACTAACTTTGAAAAATATAAATTCGACACTTTGTAAAAAAATTATAAAATATATTACTCAAAATCGAAAAATACCAAACATAAGGAGCATGAGAAGAGCATAGAAATACAACAATCATCAAAATCGTAAATTATTGCCTGCAATAAGATTAGAACCTACACAGCAAACAAGTCAGAAAAATTTGACAGAAAATAACAGTATGAGATCAAAAAATCATAAGTAATATTGTGTCTACAATTGTCTTGCTTCATCTATGATCATCTTCACCAAGCTTCCGGCTCTTGAAAATAATTAAATTAATAAAAATAATTAGAATACATTTGAATAAGGGAATGCACAATGATTTCCAGATCATTGATCTAAAATAATATTTTGAAAAAATAATTTTTAATGGCACATAACGTCAATCTTACTATTCATTTTTCCTTGGCACATCAGTGGAATATTACATCTTGTGCACAAATAATAGCATTGTAATCCTTCTAAAGTGGTACCATCTCTTCTACCCATGTTACCATTTTTGATGTGAAGTCTATGAAAGTATTGGATCATCTTAAATGTGAGAAGGGAACAATTTCATACTGCCAAAGACCATCCACAATAGAAATATCGTAGTTTGTTATATTTTTTAAAAACTTTGGTTCCGTATCTCTTTGAGAGCACAACATAAATGAAATATTATAAAAGTTCTCATAACATTGACACACTATGTCTCCTATGTGAATTTTGTAAACACCATCTTTTCCTAGCACAACAACAAAAGATTGCAAATTGTCTGAATATAAAATCGGTATTATATACCCTCTTCCACTTATATAGTAAGTAAAATAAACAAGAACCAGTATAGGGCAAGTTAATGAAATATTTTTAAATCAGAGATGTAAATGCATGATGGAGGAGAGAAGGGAGAACTTGGAATCATATTGATTCATATTAACCTTCAAAATGAATTTTTTTGAAGAAGTCAATCTGATAAGCAGAAATAGAACATTGTGGACATTGAGAAAGCTTAGTTAGCAACAAAGCTACCTATTTCTGAAGCAACAGTAGAAATACTACTTTTTTATTCAGCTTAAGGAAGATACAGAGAAACAAAAAAAATGTCATTTTCTCTTTTTGGAGAATAGACAGTGGGATCACGACTTGATAGAGATCACTATAAAGCTACAACACTTGAATGCCAAAATCCAAAAGAAGAAGGTGAATGGTAAGGGTAAAAACCTGAAACACTGGTATATCGAAGCTAAAATCGATGAAAAGGCACAAATATTCATATCATACAGTATATCACACCAAATAGGTGAATTTATCATATCATTTTATAATGTAACCTACTGAGAGCTAGCTTATCCTTTATACTTCATTGAAATGTCATACCTCTTACAAATTGTATGAGCCCGATAAGTCTAGTCAATTATAAAGAACACGAGGTAGAAGTAAGGTCTTACACTCGACCCTCCTCAAATTGGGGTTTTCAGGCTTTGTTGCTGTTATAATTATTAATAACACCAAATTCAAGCTTAGTTATCTACACTTCCCCACTGTCCCTTGATTTATGTCAATTTTTTGTGGTGGGATCTTTACACACTCATATGGTTGAAGTTCTAAAAATCATTCATCACCTCTATTTAACTGTAAGAAGAGTAAAGGAAAAAATTAGAATAAGCTAACTGTACCAAATAGTCGTACTACATAAATAATCAGTTCTATGATGTACAATCTAGGAACAATTAATCACCTCTGTGGAGTTAATACACTTATAATCACCTCCTATGTAAAAGTTCATGTATTTAGAATTGGTTAGATGCTTAATAAGTTAGAACATTAAAATACAATCTTTTTCTATTAAGTGAATGATATTCGACATATAACAAATTAAATGTACTGATTAGTCCCATGTATTTCCAGACTAACTACCAACTTCCTTTTTGAAACATAGAACTTGTGAAATCATGTACTTATGTTTTAGATTCTTAAGCCAGATTTGTTGAGGAATTTTCTCAAACACATGTAGGGAAAAAGCCTATAATAAAGTCGTTGCTCTCAAGCGACTATAGATTTTTTTTTAAAATAAAATCAACTTGAAACATATAAAAATAGGATAAGAAGAAGAAAATCTACCAGAAAACAGGAAAAACAGATACAGAAAATAGATTCAATAATATGTTTGTTCATCCTTATATACCTCAATATCACAACTACATTCACGCATAACAAACTTTCTGGAACTCTTCACTTCTCTACATGTTGAGAAATTAAAAAAAAAATGAAGAAGATTAAAGAAAAAATCAAGAGAAAACTTACCTGATATTGGAAGAGAAGAGCAAGCCAAAACTAAAAATGTAATGGAAAGTGGCAACAAAGTAGTTTGAAGAGCAGATTGCAGAATATTCTAGAATCTTTTATTATTGAGATAAAAAGACTATTTTTCCCTTAATCGTTTCTTTACTCCCTCTTCTATATAGAAAGTAAACCTAATATTTTTGTTTAACCAATTAAAGTAATAAGGAAAAAATTATGAAGTACATGCAAGAGTTAATGAGCAATCTGAAGGAGATTGTCTATTTATTTGTCTAATCTGTTCTAGAAGTTGTCAAATCTAGAAGGTACAATAATTAATTTAATATTTTTTAATTCTAGAAGTATCGGTAATTGTTGAAATATTGTTTAACATTCATGTGGTGGAAAAAATGCACACATGTGGGTCAACCATAGCCACAAGATATTCACATGTGCTAGAGAGAATGAGTAGATTTTTTTCTATGTAAAATATCCAAAATATCCTTAATTATTTAAGATAGATATAAAATTACAAATCTACCCTTGTTTGTTATCAACACTCTTTTCTGTCTTTCCTATATCCTACTATTCGTATTTTCTACTATTCTATTTCTATATTTTCTATTCTATATATATAAAACAAATAGTAGAATATATATATAGAGAGAGAGAGAGAGAGTGTGTGTGTGTGTTCGTGATATAGATATAGATATATCACCAGTCGATGTCTTGACAAGCAAAATATATCTGGAAATTCAGGTGGCATGCAAAACAAATCAATGCAGAAAATACAGATGGAGGGAATGACCAAGAGAGTGCAACCCAAAAGAAAAGACATGAATATATTTCAATTTTAGAAGCATATTTGAAACTGTAGCAGTAGCATACCAATGAAGTAGTCGGATGTCCGAAACGTGGAAAGATATACTTTTAATAAAAATAAGTAAATAACCTTTTAAACCTTGACAAATGGGAAAGAGAATGGTTAAATAACTAAATTGAAGGGTGCAAACAGTGAACTGTTACATTTTCCTATTTGCAATCCAAAAGCCAGACAAACCATAATGTGCACCAGATAGACCACTAAGAACAAAAGCTCGAGCCACTGTAGTCTCGACCCATATTATACTGTACTAAAATATCTTATGTGTATTAGTGTGACCATCATCCAAATAGACTTTATGTCTTGAAAAAAGCATATTAACTTCGTAGTTTACTATTTGTTACAAATACTGTGTTTGCTGTTATTATTCAAGGTTCAAGATTAAGATATCATGGTAACGCTTGATAAGAAAAGGGTTAGGATGGGGGTATAGATAGAGATCCAAATAATTGATGTGAGGAAACTTCTAAAAGGATGTAGAGAAGTCATGTGGTAACATACTGTCACAAATTAGCACCACAAAATCACCAGTAAATTGAATTTAACTAACAAAAGGAAATTTTATTCCAAACATGCCAATTAACGTGGATATTTACTAATGAATGTGTTTCCATCATTGGATAATTTTCCCATAAAACTACTATCACAGTGTTCCTGAAAAAATACCTCAAATAAGTGTAAAAAGAAATACTACAGAACTGAAGAGGAGAAAGACGAAAACTTACTTGTGCAGGGCCCTTATTAGAAACAGATACAAGAGTTGGAAAAAGCTCCTGCCACAAACTTAAACCTTCTCTCCTGGCTATCTGAAACACATACAATTGCACAGGCCTAAGAACTATAAATTTATCAGATGAAGTGATCAAATCTTAAACAAGAATAAAAAGAGAAAGAAACAACATAAATACCTTGGCAACAAGAGCTAACGTGTAACTTTTGAAAGCCTATTCTTCACCTGAATTTGTAATTTCAGACATCAAATCAACAGCTACACTTGCAAAGTTTCTTCGCTCATCGGGGTTCAATTCATCCCATCGCAACCACACCAAATGTTGTAAAATTAATAAAATTTGAGAAATAGGTAAGAGCTCAATGTTTAAGCCATTCAGGAAACACTGAAAACAGTTGCATCATAGAGTGGACTTGTATGAAATTTAAATAAAAGAGCGTAAAGGAAACTTGACTTGAACTTTCAAATCCCTTATATAGCTAAGTATCATGCCTTCTGTGTAGAAGTCAACCACAAAAAATATTGACGCAAAGAAGCTCAACTATTTTCTTACAGATTTTGGAGTTTTGTTAAGTATTTCATGCCCATTTAGGACAGGACAATATGTTTTCCCCAGCAGCTAATCTTTTTATCTTTCTAAAGATAGGTTGGCTCAAATCTTCTGAAAAAGGATATCATGAGTGCAAAGTGGGGGAGAGGGCATAGTGGAGCCTTAAAAACCTTATTTATTCACTTCTGTACTGAAACCAAAAGCAAATTACTAGTCTTTCTCCCTTTCCTTGAACAATAGAAATTTGAAAGTGTAACTTTGTAAATTTGTGTCAAATTCTGAATGAAGGCATTAGTGAACAATGTTACTGGCCGAACACTGTGAAGAAAGATAAGTTAAAAAGAATCTCAGCTATTTGGGTGACTTAACTAAGGATAAGAAGCTAAGATCTAAATGCAGAGTTATCATAATGTAACCTGCAACATCTTGTAGGCTTGCAGTTGTATTTTTGAAGACCATTCTTTCCTTACTAAAGTAAACAATGTGCTTGCCAAGACACGAACATCCCCTGCTTTTATCTTCAAAAGAAATAGAAAGTTCAAAAATATTTTTTTTATTGGTTAAAGTTATTAGAAACATAGATGCTTAAATAAGGAATACAATAAGAATTCTGCCTTAATCAGAAACATTTCTTTTTATTAGTGAAGTTAGCAGAAACATAGAAGGTTAAATTAGGAATACAATAAGAATTCTGCCTTAATGGTATTGTAATCTATATATAATTAAAAGCATGGAGACCCTTAGCGAAATGTCGTTCACTTTTTTTGCCTTTTAAGTTAGATTTCATATTGGACAGAGTCATTATTTAATAAATTTCCAATATTTAGGACTTCAAAATCCATTACATTTTTGGTTGCTAAGTCCTTCCGTATTTGAATTACGTAAAGAGTCCTTTTAAAGTTAACTATAAATATACTACTTTCATTTTCTAGATCTTTTTGCCGAAATAAAAAAACATACTCCAACATTTAGGACTTTGATAATATTTAGAAATTCAACTACAATCCTTCAAAATGTGTAAAGTGAGAAATTGTATCTATTATCTACTTTGGCTATGAGACATTCTTCTCTAAGACTTTACTGCTTATCGAAAAAAAAAATTAAAAAAATGAAAAGGAAGCTTTGAACATTTTCCTCCTCCTTTCTATCTTAGGGGTGTGCATATTCGGATCAAACCAAATTACTAAACCAAAGTTAATTTGGTTTGGTTTCAAATTGAGAAATTTAAAATTTTTATTTTTTCAGTTTGGTTTATATATATACACACACAACATGTACCATTTAAGGAAGATTGAATTTGAGTGTTTCACCGCGAAAAAAAATCAACGCCAAAATACTAAAATTCATTAATATTCTAGCTTATAAGCATTGAAACACTCAATGTGATGTCAATAGAAAACTGCTCAATTAAACATATAAGAACAAAAGAAAGTGCAACTCTATGTGAAAACAGGAGAACAAAACATTACTAAAAGCATTAAAATTAGTGTAAGAACTATACCAATACAATGAGCAGCGTGTGATTTTCGCAGAATAGCAGCAAGCCGAAGATTTCTAATTTTCTTCTCAAACACGTCTTCAAGAAACAGCTCGGCCACTGGATATGTCAAACCCTGGAAAATTAAGCCCAAGAAAATTAGACGCAGAACATTATGTTAGATTTGCCTTTACACAAGAGTAAAATGCAGTATCGATATATGAATCGTGGGTGCATTTCTAAAGTATTTGGAGAACAACTCAGCGTTAATAGTAGCACTCATCAGAATGAGACGCAAATTAGGTCATCGCGGAAGGAGGTCACATAAAATTATCAAGAGAATATCTTCATTCATGCCGCTTTCATGGATTTCATCAACAAATAGATGGCGAATACTAATCAAATCAGGATGCTGAATCTACACTCGAAAGAAAGGGAGGAAAAAATCATCTTTCCTTCCAATAGATAGAAAACCTCTAAATCAGTAGGTATTAATCCAAGCTAATAATTACATAGATAACTATATCAATAATATAATATGAAGCCAATCTCGGAGAAAATATATTAAGCTTCTAAAAATTTGACTCTCCAAATACACAACAACTTAGCAACAAAGTTGTGGAGGAACCAAAATATAATAGGCATATGAACGTGCCAGTAGCAACCTGCCCTGTCCTATTTCAAAGAAGAAACATTGAACACGAAATCTGCACAAGTTTTGACAAAAGAGAGTTCAACATACTAATACTAGCTCATGAGCAATAGCTTTAAGAGGCAAAGATCAGAAAAGATAGGTTATTTCTGAGAAACTAAACAAATGTAACAATGTTAAAAATGATCAAACTGCTAACATCTATTACTCTGATGGTAATGTCACAACAACTTCAACAAGCAGGATTCTTGTCAGATAAAAGTACAAAATTATTTCACAAGTTGTTGGCATGTCACTTTATTAATCCTTCACGCACAGAAAATTCAACTGTAGGCAACGACTTTTTACACCCAATAGAAACCAAAAAAATAGTATAAAACATCAATATTACATTGTCCTATAATTCTTCCAATTTATCCGTCGATCCATACATTGACACACATTAATCTTCAGTCTTAGACAAAGACCAGATATTGACCAGATACGTGATGCTTAGCTTGGTTAACCTAACTTAGAGGAACTCCAAGAGCAGCTCTAGGAAACAGAAGAAGCTATGTTTGGATTCAATGACATACTTGAGAATGTTGGGCACCAACTCTAGCTGCAGCGTCATTAGGACCCCTGAAGATGATGGGAACAGATATCTGACCAGCTGACATGTAATTTGATTTTGCAGTAGAATTGATGATATGGTCAATTGCCTGCATGACTCCAAGAAATATTACTTCTTCGGTCAGCAATCAAGGGTATAAACCATAAATCAAGAAATCCCATCAAAGAGAAAGACAAGATGCAACAAGAAAATTTTTCCTCGAGAAAATAATACAGTAGCAATCCCCATTCCGTCTAGTAGAATAGCTGGAGGAAGCTGTTAGTTTCAATTTGGAAGGAAACAAGCCCTATAAAGATAAATACCATTTTGCCAACAATTACTTGATTGTATAGCTATGTGCCAACCCAGATATTCATGACTAAGTTACAGTTTCGTGCATCTAAGAGTTACAAATTACCATAAGGGACATCAAACTCCTTGCATCCATATTGACTTAACATTCAAAACACAAATAAGGACCTAGTATTAACCTCCTAGCTTTTAGTTCAATATATATAAGAACCTAGTTCTTAAATTCCTATTTTACATTAGATTTAACAATTTTGTTTGCATTTCTTTGAACTAAATTTAACACAATCTACACAAAACACCAAATACATACCTAGATGAGATTGAATTTAAACCCTGTTAAAAAAAAAGAAAGAAAAAACATAGAGAGCATAAAAAAGGGGTGGAATTTCATTCGTACCTCTGATAAAGTATGAGGAACGACAATTTTATTATTATCTATTTCAGGATATTTTTCTTTTTCTACTTGATAATTAGTCGACCAAAAACTCCACAAAAAATCGTCAGAACAGATGACAGAACAGAATAGAATTGATTAGTAGAAAGGAGAGTAGAAAGATCAAGAGGGACCGAGAAGACAGATAATAAGGATACAGATAACTCAAACCAGTAATAGTGAAAGATATTTTGTTAAGAAAATTGACTGTTTTGCCCCTGGTCGTTCCTTTGAGGACTCTTCTATATAGTAGAAACTTTGGTATCTTATTGAACAAATTAAAATAATGATAGTGTTTCTTCATTGATCAAGAATTTAATTTTTGAAAAGTATTATAATCGTCCAATAAGAAGGGTTTCAATTATTAGCAAATAAATAACTTGAAGACAGTTGATTCAGAGTTGATCATTTGAATCTTTCAATTCATAGATGTAGATCTCGAACCTAAGAATAAAAATATTTTCGATACTCACACAGAACCTTTGAATTAATAGAGAATCATTTCTTCTATATGAATCTATATTATTTCATTTCAAATCCTTCCAAATTGACGGATTAGTATGTACTTATTTATGCAATTATGCATTATTTAAATAGAAATTTGTTTTCTGAAAGATCCTAACTTTTTTAACCTTAATGGGTGTCCAAGAACTTTTCGATGATCTATGTTAAAAAATATCTATCTAATCCAATCAATTATGTAAAGTCCACAATAACAAGGAAGCCGGAGTTTTACTTAAAAGGTAAATAAAAGACCTTTCAATTATTGTGGTAATGAATATTAATATCTTTCTGTAACCAAACTCACACAACAAATCGTGCAAAAATTAAACTTAGATACCTTTTTTACATTTGGACTATGGTGATCCTTTATAGTTGTACACTAGGCAATTGATTACTAGTACAATTTTTCACTTTTTGCAGCAATGATTGCTCAGACACTCATTTCCTTTCTACCCATGAATCATGATGACCTTAGTAGGACTATTTGTAGCATGTCGGTGAAGATTTTTCTCTTCTTTATTTTTCTTTTTTCTTTTTTCTTTTGACATTTTTTTCAAAAAAAATTCACTGAAGGAGTTTATACATAGTGAGGCTTAAGATTTGCTTTCTTAAATTTATTGAAGGTGGGAGTGGTATCAGTGGAGGATAAAATGCGGAAAGTGAGGTTGAGATGGTTTGATCATGTGATGAGGAGGGGCACGAATGCTCCGGTTCGTAGGTGTGAGAGGTTGGTCTTGGATGGTTTCAAGCGGGGTAGAGGTAGACCAAAGAAATACTGGAGGAAAGTGATTAAACGTGACTTGGAGCGATTATGACTGAGGACATGACCCTGGATAAGAAGGTATGGAGGAATAGCATTAGGGTAGAGGGCTAAGGTGGGTGGATGAGTCGTAGTCAGTAGGTAGGAGGGTCTTGGTGTCCTTTGTTTGACAATGTACAATTTTGTGTGGATGTCGTACCTATGCTATTTTTATCGTTCTCCATGCTTTTGATGTTTTATATACCGTCCTTTGTCTTAAGCCGGGGGTCTATTGGAAACAGTCTCTCTACCTCTTTAGAGGTAGTGGTATAGACTTTTTTGCAACAAATTTTCGTAGTGCGAAAAATTAACTGCAAGCAAAAATAAAAATAAACAAAAAAAATAATTTTATTTAAAGTAATTTTGCGGGTACGATTTCGTTATTCTCTTAATTCTTCTTTCCTAAGCTTTTTCGTAATTCGAGGGCCTTTGTAGCATAATTCTCAAACTTTCGGATGATTTGAACCTCCCAGAAATTTGTTTGGATCTCCAGGAATCGTTTGATAGCACTTCGTCTTGTCGAGTTGACCTCCGGGCAGAACTTCGTTAGTCGGTTCGTTGAAGAGCTGTGTAGTCAATGCAGAAAGGTCCTCCAATGCTTGCAGAATCGCCTTTAGTATGCCATGTACCCTCTATTTATAGTTGTAGGGGGTAGGCCTGGTTGCTTGTGATTGGCCGAAACATGTCACTTTGACACTTGACGACTTTTGACTGGTTCTTGGATTTGAATGAGATTTTCATATCATTTGTACATGTGGCGACGTCTCATTGGTCTTGGATTTGACTGCGATGCCACGTCATTTGATGAGTTTGGGCTTCCAAGTGTAATGGACTTTAAAGTCCTTGATGAAGAATAAAATAGACTTATCATTTTTTATAGCCCAAACTAATTTTAGGCCCAATAAAATATGAATCAAATTCAAATTTTGTATGAATTTGACCCAATAAATTTTACGTGTCTACAGATGACCCCTACTTCAAGGCTCGTCAAGGTGTTTGGTTTGTCGGACCTGTTAGAGACGAGATTTGAAGTATTTGTGGAGCCCTATTTTTTTCTAAGACTTGAGCATTTTGTCAACATCTGACTCCTCAAAGTCATGATTATCCGGGTAGAATAACGTGAATCCAGTGTAAATTCTATTTAAGACTAAATATATCCAAATCATGTAGGATTCGGCTATTAGTCCTATATCAAATTTTAATAGGATTGATTAATGATGTTATCCCACTTCAAAAAGGATTAGGAATTTGACTTATTTTGGATACTTAAACGTCCCAATTCTTGTTGAAGACAACTTTGTTCAGCAGAATCCTTTTTGGAATCAAATTGGGGCCTTTCAGAGTCTATAAAACACCCCTTTAAATCATTGTAATTCAGCCTGAGTAGAAATTCAACTCCCGTTCTCTTTTTGCTCTTTTTTTTCACAATTGAGCTTTTGGCACTTTGGCGCGTCTGTGGAAGAAGCTTCATAACGCATCATGGAGGTGTCTGAATCACGAACGGCTTATAGTGTTGGAAAGTAGACTCACAAGTATATGTTCTACGCGAAAACCACACTCATCTTATCACCAGATCTGCCCAGGTATCGTCTCAAAATCAGACTTATAGTTCTGTTTCGTCACTTTTTTCTTATTTTTTGTAGTCTCATGAAAACGCTTATATCTTGACTTAGGAATATAGAAATCAGGATCCATTTTTTATGTTGGAAACTAGACTCGTATATATATGTCTCACGAGGAAACCACAATACTATTGTATCCAAATCGTCCTAGATATCGCTCCAAATACGGCCTTCTAATCTTGATTTGCTAGTTACTTCAGCTTTGTGCAGCGTCACAAAAAATTCCATATATCAACATAGAAATATCGAAATCAGGTGCCATTTTTTGCATCGGAAAGTAGATTCTCAGAGCTACATCTCATGTGGAAATAACCATCAAATTACATCCGAATCTTCCCAGATATCGCTCCAAAAACAGCCTTCTAATCCTGGTTAGCTAGTTATTTCAACTTTACGCAGCGTCACGAGAATTCCATATCTCTACATAGAAATATTAGAATCAGGTGCCATTTTTTGCATTGGAAAGTAGATTCTCAGATCTACGTTACACGTGAAATCCATCAGCATAAAACCTCTATATTTTCTCAGGTAAATTTTTGAAGTTACAGCCTAAATCTTGTGATACTCCTTTTTCGCTTTAGCAGACTTACCGTTTAATTTAATTTGTTTGACAGATCTTCACACACCGAGAGGATATCTTCACTGCCTTGATAATATGGTGAACTTCTGTGACCAAACGACACCATATACTCTACTTGAAATAGCAAACGATGAACAATATTCTCCTGCTAGCATCCTTACCTTAGAAGTTCATCCTCCGGTAATAGGTGCCTTCTCACTTGACAGAGGATCGCCTGACATGTCCCTTCATCTAGAAAAATGGTCGACAAAATAAGAAATTTGCATCCTTGACTTCAATAAGGTCATCAAAACTACTGCTTTTGTGCTGCATTCATCTACACATGACAAAGAACTTGCCGTTGCATATTCCAAAGGCTCGAATAAGGGCCTTGCTATGTTGAATTATCTTCAATCAGGATTTCATGAGTTTCGTTATGTTACATGCTATTGGCAGTGGGTAGAGGATGTTCTTAGACGTAGAAAGGAGGCGCTGGAATGAACTAAGATTTATGATGCTGTTTTTGCCTCTTTATTCACGTACAACATCAACGAGAATGTTTTGCAGGCCTTTTGTAAACTTTGGCATTCTTCGACTAATACAATATGTGTCGGCACTGGTGAGCTTTCTATTTCATTATGGGACATGCGTATGATTGGTGGACCTCCAGTACACGGAACTTTCTTTGATGAAGTCATCCCTTCATCCAAAGAATTGTCACAAACAGATCAGCAAGGGAAGCTATTTTTGCCTAAGACTTGTGCTTACTTATTTTCAGCATTCTATCGGCTTTCAAATGGTGCGTCTAAGAAGGTTTCTGTCCATGATTGGGTGAATTTTTGGTTCAAAGGACTGGAGCGGTACAAGGATCCTTCACCACGAGGCCCTAAGTAGCAAGCTTAACCAAAGTCAAATCACAGTCCCAACGGCTACATTGATATGTCATTTTTACCGCGAACGGAAGAAGAAAACATCCCTTTCATTGAGTTAGGTGTGGAAGGGTCTCTTAGAGAAGAGACGAACTTGGCTGGTTTTCTTGATTGCTGGATTTGCAAGTTCGTTCTTCCAATTAAGAAACTTGACCACATCCATCCTAGCATCTTTAAGATTGCAAGTCTAATGGCTCATGGGGAGAAGTTTGCACTAGCAATTCCCGTTTTGGCTAGTATCTATAGAGGCTTGACAGAGATCACAACTTCAACAAACTTAGGCGTAGGCGACATAATTTTTCCCATACAATATGTCTATGGATGGATTGGTGCATATTTTAACTCCTATTATCAAGCACGTCATTACAATGATGCTTGCATGTGTAGGATTACTGGGGAAAGGATGGATAGAAGCTTTGATCTTTCTAATGCAAGATGATTATTTCAAAATGTCGATATCTGCAGTCTCCCCACCTTGGCTATGCTGCAATCCAAAGAATTGTTTATAGAAGGCAACGGAGAATTATCCAGCTCTTGGAATGATTATTTCATTAGTCTTCATTCGAGCCACGTTACCCTCCGGTGTGATGATCACTTTGTCATGGAACCTTACAGTCCCCATAGATCAGCCGACAGTTTGGATTTGTTCAAGACCTGCCTGGAAACTTCATCAAACAACCATATGATGGCACACTTACAGAATTTGTACGACTTTTGGACTCTTGCACCCGTCTTAGTAGTTCTTCAACCATTAGTATACCACCACATCCTGAAAGTTCTCTAACAACCAATAGGTATGCAAATTGGTGGTATATTGTCAAACAAACCTTGTCGGGAAAAATAAAATTATCTTGAAATTTCCTCTTCATCCATCAGAACAAGGTAAGTCTTCCGCTTCCTCCCTTGTCAAGTCAAAGACTAGCCCGTCGTCTTCTTAATCTTCATCTTCAAGGGGTAAGTTGGTTAAAACTAGAAAAGGATCAAGTCGTTCTTCATTGAGATTGAATGACACTACTTCTGTGGCTTCGAACAAGACTCGCAAGCGAAACAATGATTCTTCTTTGCTTGAGACTAATAGTGGAAAAATGCCAACCAAAACACCACTCGAAGATAAGATTCCGCCTATCCGCATATTTAATGATGTTGTAGATACTAATGGTGACACTAGCTCAATGGAAGGATATCAAGACCAATATTGAAAGCGCAAAAGAAAGAAGGCAAAAGACCAATCTAGGGAGTTTGTTGATTTGGACAATGCTACTATAGATAGAGAGACATTTTTTGTGAATGACCTTAGCTCCATCATGCCATTTTATGAACTCGAAGAACAAGTAAGATTACTTTTTTTTCTTTAAATTAATAATAATACCCTACTAATATTTTTTTTAAAGCTGAATCTCCAAGGCATTTCTACTGATACGCTTAATGGTATTTTTGATGGCGTTACGAGTCCAAGTTGCCTTGATACATCTTCTCCTCCTGTTACAGAAGCTTTGATAAGAAACAAAGAGGTTGTGGATGCCCAATCTAAGTCGCCTAAAGTTCATGAACCTTCATTGTGTTTATCATCATTTGTAGCCACAAATTTTGATCCACAAGAGACAATTTCTACTTTCAAGAAGTCTTATATTCTTCAGATGTGTGGTGTATTACATGAATGGCTAACCATGTTATCCGTTGAATCTTTAGACAACTTTTCAAAGTTGAAAAATGGTGTGAACATGCTCGTGGAGGACCTCAAAGGAATTAACGCCATCAACACCTCTATTCTAGAGGGCTCTGTTAATACATTTATCAAAACATATGAGGAGTATGATGTCATGAAATCACTTTTATCCCAAAAAATAACTAAAGAAAATCATCAAAAATTGCTCTCTGATGTGCAACAAGGTCTTGTCAATGCAAAAGAAGAAAACACCAAGGAGAGAGGGTGCATGGAGGATCTTCAATCAAGTCTTGCCAAGTTTGACGAAGAACTAAAGCTCTTATCTACGAAGAGGGAGAAGACCATTTTATGCATAAAAGAGCAGAAAGAATGGTTGTCGAAAATCCAAGAGAAGATTATCACTTTCGAGGGCGAGCTTCATGCAATTAGGGAAAAACATCCATTATCCGAAGACGAAGTGGAGACACTATCCAAACTGAAAGAGGCGGTTGAGGCGAGTCATTTGCAAATTATGGAATTTCAACCTTTTCCATAGTTTAGATGTTTGCTTAGGATTTTTTTTATTAATTATTATGATGTAGTGACATTTTTGCCTTTGGTGCAAAAAAGTGACCTTTAGCTTTCATTCAAATATTGTTGTGTCTGTTTTTATTTTTAAATATTCAAGTTAGATAAATTTGCCCCCAATCACGAATAAACTTTGAACTCTGTTGACAACTTGTATCAAAATCAAACTT
The DNA here is from genome assembly GCF_002878395.1 of Capsicum annuum. Classification (NCBI taxonomy): domain Eukaryota; kingdom Viridiplantae; phylum Streptophyta; class Magnoliopsida; order Solanales; family Solanaceae; genus Capsicum; species Capsicum annuum. The sequence continues at coordinate 29,929,840 of NC_061121.1, read as the reverse complement.
CTTTCCAATTAATCGAATTTTTTTCTTGAAGTTAACCATGAATCTGTCCAATTTCATAGTTTTGCGCGGCTAGGGTAGAAAATTCATAACTCGTCGTACAAGTCTTTGAATTATGAACCGTCTTTTTTTATTGAAAAGATAACACAAAGATCTACAACATATGTAAAAATCAAGACATATTCTTTACGGATTTGTACAGATTCGTCATTGATGTTAGCTCCGTTGGAAATATGATGGTCTCTTTCGCAGTTTTGAGCGGCTATGGTAGAAAATTCATAACTCGACGTAGAAGTCTTTAAATCACAAGCCGTATTTTTTGTTGAAAATATAACACCAAGATCTACAACATATGTAATAATCAAGACCATACTCTTTACGGATTTGTACATATTCATCATTGAATTTAGTTCTTGTCTCTTCACCTTTGCACGTTTGTGGTAAACTAAGCGAAGAAACGTCTAATTCATGTGATATCTATGTCACTTCAAAGTACTTATTTTTGTGCTCAAGTAATGACACATTCTTTTCCTTTTCTCTCTTTTTTTTTTTAAACTATTATGGATGAACTTAGAGTAAAAGCTTACTCTAAGCTGCCTACGTACCTCGGGAGGATCAAGTTATAACGTAATTCTGGATGATGAGTTAATTTTTTTTTTTTATTCAATTTTTTTAATGCCGTTCACAGTTTATACTCATGCGGGCCAGGAGTGGACATGTAATTTATACATATGCCTTAAGGAGTGCAGACGACCTTCATGGAAAGTACTGCTTTAGGAACTTGCCGTTGATGGGACCAACTCTTACACCATCTTGATCGACGATCTTATAAGCACCACTTTAATATGCTTCTTTCACAACATATGGCCCATCCCACTTAGATGTAAACTTGTCACCGATGCGTTTGTTGAGGATTATGGGTCTTCGAACTGCTAAGACCAAGTCTCCCACTTGAAATGATCGTGGTCGCACTATCTTGTTGAAAGATTTAGTAAGTCAAGCTTGATAACACTCCAACTTTTGTTGTTCTTCTAATCTCCTCTCATCCAATGCCTCTAACTCTGCCAGACAAAGTTGAGCATTACTTTCAGTTGTAAGACCTTTTTGGATCACTATTCGTAGCGATGAAATTTGTTGTTCTAGTGGACGGACTGCTTCTATGCCATATACCAACGAATACAGAGTCACTTGGGTAGCAGTTCTACAGGTCGTACGATATGCCCACAAAGCTTCACCGATCATTTCATGCCAGTCTCTTTTTTTTTGCAACCACTTTCTTCAAGAGGTTACCAAGTGTTTTATTAAAAGCTTTGGCAAGACCATTGGTAGGCGCATTGTACATTGAAGACTTATGTTGCTTAAAATTGAACTTCTCGCACAAAGTCCTCATGAGTTTATTATTGAAGGGCGTTCCATTATCAGTAACTATGTATCTTGGTACTCCATACCTAAATATGATGTCCGACTTGATAAAATCAACAATATTTTCCTTTTTTTACCTCTTTTAGCGACACGACTTCAGCTCATCTTGAGAAATAATCGGTAGCAGCTAAGATGTACATATGCCCTTTTGACGACTTTGGGAGAGGTCCAACAACATCAAGTCCCCACCCATCGAAAGGCCATGATGCTATAGTTGGATAAAGATGATATGGGGCCTGATGTATATAATTAGCATGAAATTGACATGCTTGACACCTTTTGGAATGCTCTAGACAGTCCATCACCATTGTTGGCCAGTAGTAGCCTATCCTTTTGATGCGAAAATGAATTTTAGGCCCTGATTGGTGTGCTCCACATATGCCAGAATATGCTTCCTCCATTGTTTGTTGAGCTTCTTCTTTGTTAAGACACCACAAGAGTAACCCCTCGTAAGAACGACGAAATAAAATCCCCTCATGGAAGATGAATCGTGGTGCCCTTCTCCTAATGTCTGCTCTTTTTTGCGGCTCCTCGGGCAACCTTCCATGTTCGAGATACTTAATTAGTGGTTTTCTCCAATCTTCTTCTTCAAAGACTCGGACAGATGTATGGAGGCTTTCATCTAATTGAAGATCAAGGCAACCGGGAATAACCCATCGATGACTTACTTACACCTTTATTGACTCATTTTCTCTGAGTGCCATCGTCATAGTTAAGTTTGCCAGAGCATCCGCCATACGATTTTGTTCTCTTAGGACGTGGTTTAAGAACACTTGATCAAACCTTTTAAGCGGACGAGTAGTGTATCGATGATATGGTATAAGATCTTCTTTCTTTACCTCGTAACTGCCTAAGAGTTGATTTATGATCAACTTAGAGTCACCATAGATATCCAATTGTGGAATCTTCATATCTAATGCCATTTTAAGTCTAATAATTAAAGCTTGGTACTCTGCAACGTTATTGGAACATATTTTACCCAGAACAAATGAAAATAGCAAAATTAGTCTTTCTGGTGATATCAACACGACGCCTGCCCCTGCACCATCTTGACGTGCTGATCCATCGAAGAGCATTGTCCATGTCGGTATTTCTTCAGTAAATAATACATCATTAATAGAAAACTCATCCGAAATCTCCCATTCTGCCGGCAGGGAGTGATCAGCGAGGAAATTAGCAAGTGTTTGCCTTTTTACAGCCTTTTGAGGCATGTATATGATCTCATATTAGTTAAACAATATAGACCATCTAGCTAGACGTCCTGAGAGAACTGGCCGAGTCATCACAAACTTCACGGGATCAGCTTGAGAAATTAGCTTGATGGTGTATGCTTCAAAATAATGCCTTAATTTCTTTATCGCATAAAGCAAAGCCAAACATATCTTTTCAATGGGCATATAATTTAACTCAGCTCCTACCAAAGTTTGACTTAGATAGTACAGTACTTGTTCTCTCTTAGCTTCATTATCTTGAGCCAGAAGTGCTCCAAGTGATCGCTTTTGTGATGCAATGTAGAGTATCAATGGCCTACCAGGAGTTGGTGCCCCCAATACAGGTGGATTCAATAAGTATCTTTTGATGCTTTCAAAAGCATTTCAACATGATTGATCCCAGTGGAAAGGGGCATCTTTCTTCATTAGGTGGCTGAAGGGTTGACATCATCCAGCCAAATTAGAGATAAACCTCCGAATGAATGCCAAATTTCCTAGCAGACTGCAGAGGTCTCTTAAGTTTCTTGGCTCCGGCATTTTTTGAATGGCATCAATCTTTGTGGGATCAAATTCAATTCTGCGGTGACGCACAATAAAGCCAAGAAACTTTTACAAAGTAACTCCAAATGCGTATTTGAGTGGATTTATTTTCAAGTCAAATTTTCTTAACCTCTCAAAAACAATACGAAGATCATCAAGATGACCGTCCCTACACTTTGTCTTCACCACCAAGTCGTCGAAGTAGCGTTCCACCTTATTACGTAATATATCATCAAAAATATTTTACATTACACGTTGGTAGGTGGCACCCACATTTTTTAGACCAAAAGGCATCACCTTGTAGCAGCATATCCCTTTTAGAGTTCGAAAAATAGTGTATTCTTCGTATCTTGGGGACATTCTGATTTGGTTATATCCGGAAGACCCATTCATAAATGACATAGCTTTATGTCCAGTTGTTGCATCAACCATGAGCTCTATGATTGGTATCGGAAAATCATCCTTCAGACGCGCTTTTTTCAAGTCTCAAAAATTAACTCACACACGTATTTGGCCATTTTTCTTTTAGACAGGTACAATATTTGAGATCCATGATGGGTATTTCACCTCTCTAATAAATCCATCTTCAATGATCTTATTGAACTCTACTTCAATTTGTGTTACTAACTCAGGGCGAAACACTCATTGTGACTGCTTTACAGGATGTTCCCCCCTTTTTGACCCCCAAATGATGAATAGCTACCTTAGGAATAAGGCTAGTCATTTCCTTGTATGACCAGGCAAAGACATCTTTGTACTCAACTAATAACTTGAAGTAGTCCCTCTCTTCTTGCGGTGTATGAAGTGTACTAACAAAGGCTGGGCGCAGATTCTCCAATGTACTGAGATTTATCTCCTTGAGTTCATCTACAATCGATTGTACTCCGTCCTACAGTTGAGGGGGTGCTTCTTGAACATCATCATCCATTTCATCATGGAACAGATTATCCTCCGTCGTTATATGATATGATGCACTGGCTTCCTTTGAATCCTCTTTTGTTTTTCCAAGATGTTGGTTGGTAAAAACAATAGTTCTTTTTCTTACCTTTAATGGGCCATCTGTGGTAATTGACGAAATAGACTTTATTTTCATGCGCAATGGGAAAGCACTATGAATTTCCTTGTCATTAATGTCCTCAAAGAAATACTGTTGTTCGTGCCCCAACAACGTCTTTCTAGATTATGGTTTTTCTGTGGTTCCCAAGCAAAGAAAAACAGAGGCATTCGCGGTGGTGACACGTCTTTCTACACAGTTAGAAGCTCCACTTCTATCTTTGCCTCCTAATCTATCAAATATAGAGACACGAGGTGTTGATTTTTCTATTCGATTAAACGCCGAGGTCCGTTGTGGTATTTTCTCATCCTCACCCTTCTTTTTCCCTTCTACTGAGATGTGGTAAGATGAAGTCATTTCCTTCATCTTCCTAGATGAAATTCGAAGAGGTTCTGGCAATTTGAATCCTATCCCAAGCTTAGGAGTGGCGACGTAATGTCCTTGCTTTCTCAACTTCATTTGGGATGCTGTAAGGCCGTGTATTTTTTTGCCTGTGACTTCATCCTTGAACTCTCCTAGTCTTGTAAGATTGGAGAAGTCATAACCTGATTTTTCAAGTAATGTGAAAGCCTTTTGATCAAAGTGACCTTTTATCTTTTTAACTAAGGTGTCATTTCTTGAGGACTTAGGAGTAATAGCCTAGATTTGTACGACTGGTACAGTCATACTTTTCTTTAAATCTTGCAATATTTCATGGCTTATATCTTTTCTCGTATGGAGAACTTGTTGAGTACATGCGTCTAGCAAGGGTTGTCCTTTTCTTCGACGCTCACGTGGAATCTAGTGAAAGACTAAATGCTCATTATCTGTCTTTGATTTTATGTCTCCTTCAGATGATGAGAACTTAATGGCAATTCCTTCAGTTCTTTCCTTAGATATCTTAGCAACACCCGCTTGCACTCCTACCTCTTCTTTTGAATTAATGCTAGTTGGGTTAGAAGGTATTGGTTTCTTCACATCTAACTCATAAGGGTCCTGGGCAATTTCGAGATTCACTATCACTTTCCACTTGGAGCAGTTCACCCCCTTGTCACTTAAAGGGCGAAGTCGCCGAAGCGAAGTAGAATTTTGCATCTGCAAAGTACGACTCTATTTCTGTGAATGGATGAATATCCGCATCAATTTTGACTACCTCACCATCATTCATATACTTCATGCACTGATATAAATTAGATGTCACCACTCTATTTTCATGCAACCAGGGGCGTCCAAGCAACAAGTTGTATGATGTCTTGGCGTCTATGACGTGAATCAAAATGTTTGATTTCATATTGCCAATGGATAATTCTATGAAGATTTTTCCCATGGCTCGCTGCCCTCCTTGATTGAAGCCTTGGATTATTATATTACTTTCAGACAGTTCATCAATAGAAATTCCAAGCCTTTTGAGCACTGTCCTTGGCATGATATTAACTGTTGAACCATCATCTATCAGTATGCAATTGAGATGTTGTTCTCAAATAGCTCCTATGACAAACAAAGGTCTGTTTGTAGTTTGGACCCTAACAACAAGTCATCATTGGTGAAGAAAATTACAGCAAAACACTGTGCAACTGGTGGTTTAACATGACATTCTTGTGCTATTGTTAGATGTTGCTCTTGTTTGCTTCCTTTGGGTTCTTCTATGCTGGAAATTACATGTGTCGCCCTGACTTGGCTATCTTAAAGGAATTTTTCAAAAAAAATTCATGCAACATGATAAGCCTTCGGGCCTTCTGTGACAAGAAACCACTAATCCTCTTGCTAGCATTAAACTTGACACTTTTTGATGGTCGTAGCTGATCCATATTATGCCCCATCACTTTCAGCTCAGGAAGTCATATTCTTGGAACCGCTCGATGTCTTCTTTTCTTATGAGAAATGAGAGTCCAACCGTCATCCTCATCATTCTCAAAATTGTCGTCTACCTCTATTGCAGCTTCAAAAGTTTTTCTTGGGGCATCAACTTCAATCGGCCTAAAGCTCTGAAATTGCAATAAGATGATGCTTTGCATAGTCTGCGGAATGGAGAATTTTTGTCGATCGACAACACTAGCATGATTTTCATCCATGGTTTCATCCATGTCGATGATGATTTTTCCTTCACTTGCTAGTGTCATGATTTTCTCCTTCAAAATGAAGCATTTTCCCATTGGGTGGCCAATGACGCGATGAGACTTGTAGTATTTAGGATCATTAACCCTATTAATTTCCTGAGGCCTCTTTGATACCGAAAGATCAATGGCTTTTTTGGCCAATAATTCATCAAGGATCGTAGGTACGTCTGAATTTGGAAATAGGTAAACTTTTGCTTCTAACTTTTTCAAAGTTGGGCGACGTTTTTCTTCCCTCGGCTGTTGCTTCAATGTTTCATCTTCCTTTACTTTTCCTTCGTCGTGACCTTTACGGAAGTTGCTTTCACTATCATGGATTCTTTAGTATGGATCTTTGGGGTCGTAGCCTTCTTGAACTCCTTCTTTTCTTTAGTAAGATCAACAAAAGGAGACGCCTTCCCATGACTTGAGATGCTTAACTCCATGTCATGTGCTCGTGGAGCAAGTTCTTCAAATGTTCGCGGTTTGATTCCTTACAGTATGTATAGAAGGCCCCAATGCAGTCCTTGAGTGCACATTTCTACAACGGATATTTCAGAAAGGCGATCTTTGCAGTCCAAACTCAATGACCTCCAACGATTGATGTAATCCACCACAGGCTCATCTTTTCTTTGCTTAGTGCTAGTCAACTCTATCATACTCACAGTTCGTCAAGTGTTGTAAAACCAATTGAGAAATTTCTTCTCAAGCTGCTCCCAACTATCAATTGACTCATGCTCCAAGTCGATATACCAGTCAAATACATTCCCTTTTAACGAACGGACAAACTGTTTCACTAGGAGATCACCATTTGTTCCAGTATTGCTGCAAGTTTCAAAAAAGTGAGTGATATGTTGCCTCGGGTTTCCATTGCCATCAAATTGCTACAACTTTGGTGGTTGATAGTTCATTGGCATGGATAGACAGTCAATTCGCCTTGTGTAAGGCTTGGAGTAATACAACGAACTTTGTGGTGCTCCACCATATTGAGCCCTGATAGAGTTAGTTATCATGTCTTGCAATTGCTGAACAGACAGAGCCCCAACTGAAGTAGACTATTTCTCTTTTTGAGATTTAGTCTTGCTAGGAGACTCGTCGACACTCTTATTTTGCTGAGTAAAGCTGGATGGATAAGCAGGATCGTGGCTCGATTATCCAGGGGCGAAGGACTCCAACTTGTTCATCAGTTGAGTAATTTAAAGATCATTATCCTCAATAGATTTCTTTAAAACTTCAATGGTTTGTTCCATTATTGCGAACTTCTCATCCATATCAGTTACGTCAGCCATCAAGGCATTGATCTTTGTTGAAACTGAAGCATAAGTTGAATCTTCAGATGCACTAACATTAATGCTTGTCTGAGAGAGTTCATTACATAGCAAGGATGTCAAGTTGCCCCCAAGAGTTGCGATTCCAGCCGCCGCATGAGATTTGCTCTTTTTTACCTTCTTCAAACAAATGAAGTATTCAGATCCGTCCCAACCACTAGTATTCAACTTACGATGAGTGAGTGGACCAACGTGGCTGAGATCATCAAATGTGGCAGTAGCAGAGTTCTTGCATGAGACAACTTTAGTATTTTCGAAGTCCATGGCAGTGGTTGAATTTGAGTTCACAAGAAGAAGAGATGGAGAGTAGAACTGGTCCCACTGGGCGTGCCAAAATTTGTTTGCAATAAATTTTTGTAGTGCGGAAAATTAACTGCCAGCAAAAAATAAAAATAAACAAAAAAAAATTTTTATTTAAAGTAATTTTGCGGATACAATTCCGTTATTCTCTCGATTTTTCTCTCCTAAGCTTTTTCGTAATTCTAGGGTCTTTGTAGCGTAATTCTCAAACTTTCGAATGATTTGAGCCTCCCAGAAATTTGTTTGGATCTCCAGGAATCATTTGACAGCACTTCATCTTGTCGAGTTGACCTCCGGGCAGAACTCCATTAGTCTATTCGTTGAAGAGTTGTGTAGTCAATGCAGAACCTTCCTCCAATGCTTGTAGAATCACCTTTAGTATGTCATGTTACCCCCTATTTATAGTTGTAGGGGGTAGGACTGGTTGCTTGTGATTGGCCGAAACATGTCACTTTGACACTTCATGACTTTTGACTAGTTCTTGGATTTGAATGAGATTTCCACACCATTTGTACATGTGGCAGCGTCTCATTGGTATTGGATTTGACTGAGATGCCACGCCACTTGATGAGTTTGGGCTTCCAAGAGTAATGGACTTTGAAGTCCTTGGTGAAGAATAGAATAGACTTATCATTTTTTATAGCCCAAACTAATTTTAGAGCCAATAAAATATGAATCAAATTCAAATTTTTTATGAATTTGACCCAATAAATTTTACATGTCTGCAAGACTGCGTACACTCTACCCTCCCCAGACCCAACGATATGGGAATTTACTGAGTTTGTTGTTGTTGTTGTATACTCTCTGTTCACGAATTATATTAGAATAATTCTCAACAAGTTTAGAAGAAATATTCATTTTAATTTTCTTTTTCATCGGATCAAGATCACAAAGATATGAAGAGATTAACAATATTTCTTTATATTTTGAGTGGAAAAAGGCATCGTTTCCACCCTAAACTATACCCAAAAAGTCTAAGCCACATCTAAAATATTCTAGTGACCTATTACATACCTTAACTATAAAAAAGTGATATTATTACCTCCCCGCGATCCCCATTCTAAGGCGCGTGTGTTACACTTATATTAGGTGCGTCCAGCCTATTAAATAACAAAAGTAAATGACTAAAAACATTAAGGGAAAAGTCATCGTTTCCACCCCAAACTATAGTCAAAAAGTCGAATCCACACCTAAACTATATAAGTGACCTATTACACACCTTAACTATAAAAAGTGATACTTTTTACTGACGTGGTGCTGACGTGGCAGCGCATGTAAAACACTACACCACATGCAAGTGGTGATAGCCTGACAGGGTGTAAATAGTTTCACTTTTTTATAGTTTAGGTGTGTAATAGGTCACTAGGATAGTTTAGGTGTGGCTTTGATTTTTCAGGTATAGTTTGGGGTGGAAACGATGCCTTTTCCCTATTTTGAGTTGTGCTGCTAGATCGATCAGTCCGGAGCTTGAGTCTTTTTTCGAGTCCAATGGAAAAAGTAAAATCACTTTTTATAAACTCATTGAAAATGATTGATACCAATATAAAAAGAGAATGATTTCATATTTTTTTATCAATTAATTATTTCTTTCCATTCATATAATCTTTTCTTTTTTCCAATCAAAACTATTAGATCACAAAGCCATAGGGTTAATTATGATTGACTATTAATCAGATCGAGATTAATATTGAAGGAATATTTTTATAAAAGAACTAGTTATTTGAAGGATATTTTTATTTTTAAATATGCCATGCTTGAGAATTCAAATTCAGCAGCTTTTGCTAGGGTTTTTGCCCTAATTTTCTTACCAAAATTAAGTTATACTTTTCTTGAGAGGAAAATAAAATTAATATCATAATTACTTTTACTTTTCCTAAAAAGAAAAATATAAAACTTTTTCATATTTGATAAATCTGTTTCTTAGAGGAAAGGTTTTGGAACGCTATAAATAGATGACCCCCCTTCTCATACCATAACACAATAGTATCCACAATATAGTCATTAAAGAGTCTTTGTTTAGGTGGAGATTTCTCTCAATAGATTTAATGTTTTTTCGATATTAGGTTTTATAATATGTAGGCCGATTGGCCAAAATATATAATAATTTAATGATTTTTAGTATGTTTTTCTTTGTCGTTTGATTTATCGTCTTATGGTTTGCAAACTTTAAGCTTCCGCATGATTCCCTCTCGATTTCGAACCCAACAAGTGGTATCAGAGACTATGGTTCAAAGATCCAGTGGTTAGGTAAAATGAGGTTGTAGACAAGTCTAAGGCGGTTCCAACCAATTTGCAATCAATTTGATGATAATGAAGATATATGTCCAAAAGCTACATGTGTGGAGATGATTTGTCAATCATATTTTCAACAATCCTGTTGTTACATATTTGAAAATAAAGCTCACTTTTAACCCTACAAAGGGCTCTAGTATTTTTAACCCGAAAGGGCTCAAATATTTTTTAACCCAAAAGCTCTATTTTTAAGCATGCAAAACAACAGTGATACTTGAAGGTCATGTGAAGACGAAGATTATGCATATGAAGAAGGCGAGTCAAGTTTTGTCAAGAAAATCAAGCTAAAAAGGAGAGATTTGTTAGGATTTTTGCTTTGATTTTCTTACCAAACTTAAGTTATACTTTTCTTGAGAGGAAAATAAAATTAATACCACAATTACTTTTACTTTTCCTAAAAAAAAATATAAAACTTTTTCATATTTGACAAACCTATTTCTTAGAGGAAAGATTTTGGAACGCTATAAATAGATGACCCCCCTTCTCATACCATAACACAATAACATCCACAATGTAATCATTAAAGAGTCTTTATTTAGCGGGAGATTTCTCTCAATAGGTTTAATGTTTTTCGATATTAGGTTTTATAATATGTAGGCCGATTAGCCAAAACATATAATAATTTAATGATTTTTAGTATGTTTTTTTTTGTCGTCTAATTTATTGTCTTATGATTTGCAAACTTTAAGCTTCCGCACTCTCGATTTCGAACTCAACAACTTTTTGGGTTCATCCTTTTGGTTTAGGCTTTAGCTCTTGCTAATAAGTTGATGGATTAAATCAAATCTTTTGGACCCATGTATCTTGAATATCAACTCAAATATGATACTAAAGAAAGTTCAATTTACATAACTTGAATAATCAATATATATATATATATATACTTAGACAATTCTGTGTGGCATTTCTTAGAGGCATCTATTCCCATTTTTCTTTTTTTCTCCTTTTTTTGACAGTTTTTCTCATTTTTTCAATTAATTTTTTTTTATAAAATCATGTCCTTAATTTATACACTCAATTACATAAATTTTACTCTTAAATATTAGTAATGTTCATAACTCTCAAACCTTTTATATTCATAACCCTCAATTAGTTAATGTTCAAGAAGACCATTTATTTATTTATTTATTTTTTTAATTTTCAAACTCTAAATATTTTGTTAATTATTTTTATCTTCCTTTATAATTAATGTGATTTATTTGTATTAAGTAAAATTTATATCTATATATAATAATTTTTGTTGATTATTGTAAATTTTATAGGATTTTGAAGGTTGATCATTTGTCAAAGAGGCTACACTAATTTTGTATTTTTTTCCGTGTATTTTCTTATGGTTAACGAAAAAAAATAGGTGTGTGTGTGAGTGTTCATGGATATGTTCTCTATATGTAACTTCTATAATATGAGCTTTCATGATTTTTTGATTATTGTAAATTTTATTTTCATTTAAGTAATAGCTATTGTAATTTTGTTGGTGCTAATTATTAACCAAACTTCAAATAATACTATTAATGGTTTAAAAGGAATATTTATTAATTAATGAAATACATTATTCTTTATATTTTATGATGCAAAAAATAATTTATATTTTCTTTAACGGTTTGCTTATTTATGCAGAAGGGGTGATGCGACACCTCTCTATGACTTTCAATTGTATTTATTTTTTTCTTATTTTTTGGACATTTTCCCCTCCATTTCCCTATACTAGAATAGAATACGTGCGTTGCACGTGTATCAAGCGTTTTCTAAAAATAATTTTTTAAATTTTGTAATCATTTAAAATACTTTATATAAATTGATAAATAGTGAGTAAAATTTATACAAAACTTTAAAATATTATGCATATAAATATGTATATTGAAGAGTAAAACAGTAAATTATGGACCAAACCCCAAAAGGCCCAATAATTTTAAAAATACAAAAAGAATGAATTAGGAAAGTAAACAAATATTAGTATTTGTTTTTTTCTAAACTCCAAAAGCTTCCTTTTCTTCCCACGAAATTCTCTCTTTACTCAAACATTTCCTCTCTCTTATGATAATGCATATTGTTTTATCGATTTTTTTTATGTACTAAGTAATAATAAATTAAAATTCTATTTCACTTGTAATGAGATGATTGATAATAATAAAAATTCTATAAATTGATTTTAAACATAAATTATAAAAATGGAGGAGTTTGGACTTTTTAAACATAAATTAAGAAACTGCCTTCAAAGGTCTATCTTGCACTAAACAAGCCTAAAAGGTGTGTCTATCCTTCTCTTTTTATCAATGACAATGGAGGAGTTTGGACTTTTGTTTATTATGTCTTTTAGTCGAGTTGATTTAGGTTTAATAAAATTACAGGTACATATGCTCATCAAGAGAGAAAGAAACTAAGTTAGTCATGTCCCTTTTTGAAGATTTTATAAAGAGTTGCATACATTGTCTTCTGCTTGTATGGGTCTTTTTGAAATGTTTGTTCTTTTGGGAAAACTGTGTCATGGGAATAATTAGCTGTTTTGTAGAGCTATGTTATGTATACAGATAGTTCTAAAAGTTGTTTCCAAAAAACAGAAATTGTTGCTTTCGAATGGCATTGCTTCTACTATGCTCTTGACTTTTTATATCTGTTGTGTCTTCCTTTTAAAGGATAAAAGACTTCCTGGAGAACCAAAACCTCGGCTCTTTACAGTCGGCAGACTTGATGTTGCCACAACTGGAGCTTCATCATATGCCCTTGGTGCTTCTTCAGTTGTGTCTAAGGTACCTAACCATACCCTTATTTTTGTATGGTGTCTTTAATTTCAGCAACCCATCTTCCTGATGACCTTTGTCTAACACCCACGAATCTCTTTCATGCTCGTTGTTCTCCCTCAAGCGTGGCTACAGCAGTAGCTTCTTTTACCATTTCGTCCCAGGCCACATTCTCTTTATGGTCATCTCGGGTTACAACAACAACATACCCAGTGTATTCCCACCTAGTTGGGTCTGGGGAGGATAAAGTATAAATAATGAGATTTATTAATAGATAGTCTGCTTCCTTTAGGTGTGGATGATATGGACATCTTCAAAGGCATTACTTTGAAATTGCTAGCATTTGAGTACCTACTACAGTAGGACCAGAACTTACAGGGGAAACTTGTTGTTGTTCAAATAGTAAATCCCGCTCGTAGCTTGAGCAAAGATGTTCAGGAAGCAAAGAGGGAGACATATTCAACTGCTAAAAGGATCAACCAAATTTACGGTAGATCTAATTATGAGCCTGTTATTTTGATTGATCGTCCTTTCTGTATCTTGATATTTTGGTGTTATTTCTTTCTTCTTGTAACCCTTCTCTGAATAACTTCTCTTTCAAGCTGAGGGTCGATCGAAACCACCTTTCTACCCTATAAAGGTAGGAGTAAGGTGTGTGTACGTCTTACCCTTCCCATCCCAAACCCCACCTTTGGGATTGCACTCGATATTTTTTGTTGTATGCTGCAGTCCTTTGTTGCAGTTGCTCTATAATATGAAATGTTTAAACCGTATGTGGCTCTTCAGAGATGGCTATAGCATCCACATGTTAGTGCACCTATTATTTTCCATAGTGATGTGAACTTTTTGAGTGGATTCTTGCTTATTATAAGGTAGCAGTTACTTTTACATTCTTATCTCAATTTCTGTGCATCTCTTGGAGATAAGTCTTAAAAAGATTTTTAATTTTCAAACCAAGATAATATCTTTCTTTTTGGAACATATTCTTGATCCAAGTTTAATGAAATCTCTAATACAAAGTTAAGATGATTGGTCATCATAATTGGTAGCCTATTATTGGAAATGTCAGTCAAGAAAACTGCAGCATCTGCTCAAGGGTAATTGTAATGTTGATTCTATAAGAGAAAGTTACATCTTTCAGTTTTTGGTAATTTTTGGTTGTCTATGAGGAAGTTTCATATATCAATTTATATTAGTTTACTGAGGAACATCAAGTTTTCTGCAGAAAATTGATAATTTCCTCCGTTTCAATTTGTTTGTGTTATTTTCTTGTTAGTCCATTTTTAAAAGAATGCCTCTGTCTTTTTTTGGCAACTCCTTAATTCTAACTTACCACAAGGCATATTTAAGACCATAATATTATAGGAAATTTTAGTACATTCTACATATCTCTAGTTTAAGACCACAAGAGTGAAAAGTTTTCTTTACTAAGACCACAAGAGTGAAAAGGTTTCTTTACTTTCTTAAACTCTCCCTCAAGTCAAAACTTGACAAACAATTTAAACAAAGGGAGTATGTGATAGTTACTTGACTCTGTGAGCTTCTGTAGAAACTATCTATTCCTCAAGTGCCATATAACAGAGATACGTATTTTTTATTGTAATTGTAATGAAGATGGAATACGTACTATTACATTCTTCATTTGGAGCATCAGAATGAATCTTAAGTAGTTTACTGTAATCTATTCAATCATATTTGTCTTAGATTTAGTAAGCCAATTGTTTATGCTTAATTCTTATATGAATAAATTGTATAAGCTTTAGGACTTTACTTCAGCTTACATATGTTTAACGGATGCAGGAGTTGTACAAGGCAATGAAGGGCTTGGGGACGAATGATACGACTTTCATTAGGATAATAGTCATGCAAACTGAGATTGACATGCAGTATATAAAAGCAGAGTACCAGAAAAAGCATATGAAATCTCCTAATGATGTTGTTCATTCGGAGACTTATGGTGATTATTGGACCTTTCTTGTATCTCTTCTGGGGCCTGGTCACTAAATAAAGAGTCCACACCATACAAATAGGTGTTATTAGTATGGCATCAGTATTGAAACCATTGTGTGTAAAGCAGGCCGTTTCTATTGCATGCTAATTAATGTTTACTTTGTTGCCGAGTTTATCGATCTTTGAGTGAAGCAATTAGAGTAAATCCATGGGATATTGAAGCTGTGGCTCAGGCTTTAAATGTGGCCCTTACAATGTCTGATTTCGAGAAATAGCTTCGTCATGAGAAGCACTACCGCTATGTAAGCTCTCATGATGTAGCTTACTGGGCTCGTAGCTTTATGCATGATTTGGACAGAGCTTGAAAAGATCATTATAGTACGCATTGCTGGAGCATTAGTCTTGGCCTGGGCTTCATAGTTATTGGACTTTCTCCCTTTTTTAGAAAGCTGTCTATTGATCACATGGTCTCCTCATATAGGAAGATACAGAGAAGGGAAATATTCTTGGACTATGATGGCACTGTAGTACCTTAGTCATCATTGATTAAAGCTCCAAGTGCTAAAGTTATTATGCTGTTGAGTTCCTTAAGCAATGATCCTAAAAACACAGTGTATATTGTTAGTGAAAGAGGAAGAAGTTCATTAAGTGAAAGGCTTGTACTATGTGAAAGGCTCGGAATAGCTGCTAAACATGGGTATTTCATTAGGTATGGATATTTTATGTAAACATGACGTAGTCCTTTCTGTATCTTGATATTTTGGTGCTATTTCTTTCTTCTTGCAACCCTTCTTCGAATAACTTCTCTTTCAAGCCGAGGGTCGATCAAAATCACCTCTCTACCCTACAAAGGTAGGAGTAAGGTGTGTGTATGTCTTACCCTTCCCTTCCCAAACCCTACCTTTGGGATTGCACTGGGTATTTTTTGTTGTATGATGCAATCCTTTGTTGTAGTTGCTCTATAAATTCTCATTAGGAATTTTTCTTCTGAAGTTTTCCTTGGATACCTTCATGTTAACTAGGATTGTATCATGTTGCAGGGGTAGTAAAATATCAGATTGGGAATGTAGGGTAGTTTGGTGTATTAACGTTCTCGCCATGCACATGAACGACTGTCATTTTCTGATGCTGCATATTTTAACTGGTGTTGGTAAATAATTTCAATAGAGAATCACTTAAAGATAAAGAAAATTCATGAGGCATTAGAAACTGGACACCGAGGAAGGATTTTCAGTTGATCCTTTCACTTGTATGAAGTCTGAGCATTTTCGTACATAGATTTAGCAAATTTAGCTCATGAAAATATAATAACCCGTCTAACTCCTTCAGATGTGAACGGAATGGTCTGCGCATGCATTCAGGACATTTACATGATCACTCAACCTTGATCAAAGTAGATTTTAGGTGAATTATGACCCATTCTATTTACTGATTTAACCCGTTCAAATTAGTCAAACCTCCTTATGTGACACCCTTTACGATTTAACTTGAGGCAAGACTTTTGATTTGATTTTGTAGGGGTTAGTGAGTGACTTTAAAATTCCCAAAGGTGAGGACCCAAGTTTAGAGAAATATCAATTCTAGTGGCTCTATACAAACGGGTTACTTGAGTCATTTTTTCCTTTGGCCTTGTCTACACATCATTGAAAAACAGAAAAGCAAGGTCATGGTGGTATGGAACTGGAATGTCATGCAAATATTTAATCACTAATATGGTCATTTTTACAGCATTTCTTACACTATCGATGCATGTAATATAAATCTTCTCATGAAGTTGCATGTATGTATGTAGTGTCTATTGGCTAACTAATTTTACTTTATTTTCTCATTGAATCATGGTGATTCAGAAGCTTTATTGCGGATTATGGAGTTCCTTTAATGGTTCTTGTATGGTCGAAACTCTCATATTAAGTGCCAAGCAAAGTGCCCTCTGGAGTTCCCAGAAGGCTCTTTAGTGTCCCCTTCTTTGGGAATCTGCATCTCTACATCACTGGACTGTAATCAAGGTGCTTTGATTCTGAACGGATTGATCGATTAATCTTCTGTTGGTTATTGAAAAATCTTGAAATTCGTGGAATCAGCCACTGATGTTTATGTCAGCATACAATGCATCTTGTTCGTTTAGGCCTTGCATGAACACAGGATGCTTTGTACATCGATCTGCACTTTTGTACTGTAAAATCTTGAAATGAACACATGATATATCAATTGTAGGATATGGGAAAGGTTTCTCCATACATCGTTGCTGCCTTAATTCCAGCTGTAATGATAGCTGGACTTTATTTCTTTCATCATACTATTGCTTCACAAATGGCACAACAAAAGGAATTCAATTTTAAGAATCCTTCAGCTTATCATCGTGACCTCTTGCTCTTGGGATTTATGGTATCTAGCTATTCATCTATAGCTGATTTCTTCTATTGTTTTTCATTTTTCATCACTCCTGTATTAACCGAAGATTATCTAATTACATGAATGGTATTTTCTTAGACTTTTCTTTGTGGCTTAATTGGAGTGCTCCTTCAAAT
Organism: Capsicum annuum; assembly: GCF_002878395.1. Taxonomy (NCBI): domain Eukaryota; kingdom Viridiplantae; phylum Streptophyta; class Magnoliopsida; order Solanales; family Solanaceae; genus Capsicum; species Capsicum annuum. The sequence continues at coordinate 29,912,408 of NC_061121.1, read as the reverse complement.
GGTGTCCTGCCACAGTCCCCTATGCATACAAAGATCTTGGCTATTCTCAAGAGACAGGTAATTACTAATTAGCATATATGAAAACGTATGCTAGTGATTATATTGATGCTACTCTTTTGAAACCGATGAACTTTATGCAATGTGAACCAGCTGATTCGGAGGAGGATGGTCAAAAGTGCCAAGGAGAGTATAAAGCGACAGGCTAGCAACTCTGAAATCTTTGTCAATATGCAAGCAGTTTTCATAGAGATCGATAGTTCTCCTGATGTAAGTCTATGTCTCTTCTTATTGCCTACACCTTGGCAATTATGACACTGCTCTTAATTTGCAAAAAAAAATTCATATAATTCTTCAATATCCTTTTTAAGCTTACTTATTCAAAGGATTACCGTTCTATAATTGTTAAATAATGGTTGTAGTCCACATTAGAGCACATTTTAGTTCATACAGGTAAATATTGAGCTTTGTAAAATGAACAGTTTGTGTCCTATTGCAGACCACAGTAGCTAAAAAGTTGGAACATCTAAAAGAGGCAGTAATGAGAAGTACTGAAAAAAATGGAGATAAAGCAGAGGTCACATTTGATACCATTGGAGAATCGATAGTTGGAAGCTCCATTTAATAGTTATATTGTTTCTACTACTCATTACAGCATCGCTCTGGAGTATGAGCATAGGACTGGAGGTAAATGAATTCAGCAGGGGCATCCCAAAAGAACAATTGTGGCTGGCCGTTATAGTTGGTTCATTTGGTGTGTGGATCAGATGGTTCTTGCATGACTAACAATATATCAGTAGCTTGCAGTAGTTTCAACCTTGAAGAAAGTAGTGAATATACATATACTTTTCTTTACCTAAATGCTTCATGTCGTAATGTGCTACATAATAGATGTTTGTAGTATTTTTGCCTAACTACCAAAGTGTTCTGCCGTTGACTGTTTCGTAAAATTTGTGCTTCATTTGTAAAACTGAAGAGAATAATAGAAACAAAACATAATTGTTGAATGATGCAACTAAATATCTTTTCATGAGTCTAGCTACATTAAAGGTACTTTAAAAAAAGAATAAATGTAGTTATTTTTCCAGAATAGCTCAATCTAATGTATTGTGTATCTCCTGAACCTGTGAACATGAATATTTGAGGTGAGTTAGTAATAATATATTAAGAGGTGTAAAAAAAGTTTGTATCAGCTAATTTCATGTGTTGTATCTTACCTAAGATCTCTTTGTAGACGATGTTTTTGGTATATGTTTCTTTTTTCCGCTTTGGCTACTCCGGCATGACCAAAACCTTTATCGATGAAATTGATATTCCTCTTGAGAGGGCAATGTATAACTGTCTATGTGAAAAAGCGTGTTGTGGCAAGTACAATCCAACAGTTGGTATTGTCTGTCCCTGTGCTTTGTTTATCGTCATTGAAAAGCATAGTCGCACAGAAAATTGTTTTCTAATGAATTTGAATGGGTATCCTTCATTTTCGGGAGGTGATAGCTGGATTCGTGGGATAAACACATGTTTGAAAGCATTTTGCTCGATCATTATTTCTGCATTTATGATGTTCTTATCAAAACCTCTTCATATCATTCTTGTGCCATTACACAAGCCATTGGAAGCATCCAAACCAAGCTGCAAACCAATAAAATGTTATTAGAACGATACTGTGAAGAATTTGAATAATAAGTTTCCAATCAAATGTGCTAATATAAAGATCATATAAGTAATATAACTATAGCTATATGTGTATAGTAACTTTCAACACGTTAATATTTTTTCTTGAAATTTGCGTAGAATGTTATTTAGTCATAATATGTAATTGTCAGAATTACGTGAACTGAGAGCTACATTCACTGAGAGATATGTAAATTCTGTTGAATGTTTTATGAATAAATAGGTTACTCATTGTCTTCAGCAACATATAATACCCATACATAAACTAATTTCACATGGAACTCTTTTTCCCACTCTTAAACATATTCGTTTTTGTTCTTGACAATTTGTTAAAAAGGTAAAGTCTGAGCCACCTACAAAAGAGATGGAGCTTCAGTTGATGCGAGAAATCACAGTTAAAGTATTGGTGAATGTTGCTTGTATAATGGACAAAGCTGATGAGACATTGTTACCTGGTGTTTATAAAGAATTTGGCAAGGAGTTGCATACCGATCCTATTGGTATTAGTTCACTTACTCTCTTTAGATCATTGGTTCAATGCATTTGTTACCTGTTAGATGTGTGTCTTTCTCCTCATTATAATAGAGCTCATATTATTGCTCTTGGTGCTTTTGTTTGGTCTGCTGTCACTTTCTCGGTTGTCCTCTCTTCGTACTTCACCGATGTCCATTGCGTAATCACTCTTCATTTGATGTTTAATTAGTGAAATGATTTGATACCCAGTTAGTGATTCTTGAATTTGGTTTGTTTTGGCATTTTCTAGATTAATTTTTTGGGTGTATGTAGAGGGGTTCTTGGTTTGGTTGTGTAGATTTGTGACAATTCATGTTTTGTTACTATCTGTTTGTTGTTATTATCCATGAGCGAGGGTCAACTGGAAGCAACTTCTCTACCTTCCAAGATCCTATTTTGTAGGACACACTAGGTTGTTATTGTTGGAAAGTGTCTACTGATCTTGACCTATATATGGTGCGATCCAGCCTCTAAAATGTATCACAATACTCTAGTATCAAATTCTTCAAAAATATATAACTTTTGAGGAATCCACCAAAGACATGATCAGTTTTAATAGAGAATCCGAACAACTTAGATTTTAAACTAATAAAAAATAAATAATAGTTCAAATTCTTTATTACAATGATTCATCCAATTAAATTTTCTTGAAAATAGGGATGGAGTCACGGATAAAATCTTTTCTGAAAGAAAAATCCAAGAAGATGCAGCTTTTTTTTCTCAAAATTTCTTTAGTCATTACCTAAAGAAGTGCATGATTCTCTCTATAGGATTTCGTACAATCACGGGATGAAATTACTATTGCGTACTCTAAAATTCCCAGACACTATTATGACTAATCAATGATCACATGTTATTACTTCAATTCTTTAATGTCCTTGCCAAATCAAATGAAATGTAAACTTACATACAGTTAGTAATTGTTGAATACAAGTTAATCAATAGTAAGAATATCTTTCTATGTAATCCAGTCTATGAATCATACATACTTTTATGTTATAGAAAATTTGATTCAAAAATACAGTTCTAGCATACCTGTGTGGTGGTAGACCACTTGGTGTTAGTGTATTCAACTAATCTTCTTGATAGTAATTATTGGTGTCATCCTCTGTAGAGTTGAAACTAAGAAACGTTTTGCTTTCACCAGGAAATATGGAAATTAACATTTTATTTAGCTGATCAACGTATTCATTTCTTCTAGCTAGGATAGCCCGTTATGTCATGTATTTTGCACAAGTTGCATTTTTATCCAGTGATAGAAATATTTGGTCCAGTAAGGCATCTTCACCAGTACTACTCTTATTTTCAATAACCAGTTGTTTTGGAAGAAGTACCAAATCATCTTTTATTGTAGGCTCCTCATTATTACCTATACATAATAAGAATTTACTAAATGATGGATCTGTTTGTGCCCTCATATTTCTTGTTAATTTAATCCTTTCCATCCAATGCCACAAGTACGATTTGACCAAACTTGTATTTACCGTTTCAGCTCTGGTAGATTTTGGAATTACTGGCAGTACCTGACGAAAATCACCTCCAAAAACTACTACTTTTCCACCAAAGGGTTCATCAACGTCCAATATATCTCTAAAGCTCCTATCTACTGTTTCAATTGTCCGACGGCTAGCCATAGGTGCTTCGTCCTAAATAATCAGCTTGGCTTTTTTAATTAATTTAGCTCCACCACTTTTCTTTGACATACGTGTGATTGTCGTATCAGTTGTTTGAAGTGGTATCTCAAATCTAGAATGTGTTGTATGACCTAATAAAAGAGTTGCAGCTACACCGCTTGTTGCCGTTACTAAAGCTATCATCCCTCTCGATCTGATATTTGCAAATACTGCGTGATATAGGAATGTTTTTCTAGTCCTGCCGGCTCCGTCAGTAAAGAATAATCCTGATTTTTCAGTATCGACCCTTTCCAATATAATCTTGAATGCTTGCTCTTGTTCAGGATTTAGTTTTGTCTTTGTATGCAAATATTCTAAAGGCACTATTATAGATTTCTCTTCCCTTATTTCTCTACATTCTAATATAATTCCATCATCCAACCTCTGTTCAAGTTTAGGTATGTCATAATTTTTTATTTTCTTCTCCATGCTCTCTAAGAAATGATTTATTCTTTTTAATATGCATTGAAGTTGAGTAGTAGGAGAATTGTTCATTGGTTAATTATGAATAAACAAATATACTTAATTATGAATGCATTTCTATTAAATTATATTGATTTGGCCTTTAGTGTTTAGAAAATCCAAAAGTGTCCATTGGTAAACTTCTGTGGTAATTGCTTCGGAACATGTTGAGAATTATCTGCCTGGTTTTTCATTGCGATTACTTTTTAGTGTTTGCTTTTATTTCTTTTTGTAGAATTGATTTTAAAATTCGGACCATTGAGTTTGATGGAAAAAAATCAAGCTTCAGCTATCGAATATATGCAGCTGGTCAGGAACAGTTTCAGGCCATCACTACTGGTATGTTGTAATGGTTATTAATTGATAAGAGTTCTGATGGTGTTTCATCAAGGTTGTTATGAAGGAGTCTGGTATAAGATATCTCTCCCTTTGTTTGTTCCCTACATTTCCATGTGACTGCTTCACACTACCAAAAAGTAACATTTTATACCCATTCACAAGCTATAAAAATGTTGCCTCCCAGTCTCAGCAGATTACCAACTGGTTGATGGATGACTACTTGTCCTCTTAACTTTGACAGATGATGTATCTGCTGTAACTTTGTGTGATCTTGTTGACATATGGGATCAAAACTAATTCCTGATTATTCTTAATTTTCACTTGTAATGCTTGTAGTTCCTTTTTTTTATTCCTTATGTGTCAGTAGAGCAAAAATATTAGTGCTTGAATTTCAGATAGAATTTTCCTGATGTCTGTTTAGTTCTCAAGGATTCTAATCTAAGTATGCCTAGTAATTAACTGATCTTTTAAGATCATATTCCAAGCGACCTGCTTGTTTGTCGGTGCACTTCCACTTGGATTGCTTTAGCACGGTAATTATATATGTACATAGGTAGAGCAGGTGGATTCTATGGTATATGAGCTTGCAGATGTGGTGGATAATGAGCGTGCTTTACTTGAGCAATGTAGAGATCTCTTGTCATCAATAACAGTTCTACAGGTAAACCTAGATTTTCCTCTACTTGGAGCTTTTGAAGGAAACCATACTTGAGTTTGTTCAGATTATTTACTCCTCTTAGCCAAATAATTGCTTAGATTTTTGTTGACAATTTTATAGATTTTTGTTGCTTCTTTAAGTTAGAAATGTTTGCTACTTCTTTCGTAATGTTTGTGTTTCCTGATGCTTTGAATTACAATCCATTTTAGCATTTTGTTTCATTGACTATTTTATGACATCATTATATATGATTATAATATGATTATTTGAAAAATATGTTTTTATTAGTTAATTGTAATATCCCGTATATTTCTAAGCTAGAAAATGAACCGTTATTCCTACACATGAAACCTGCTATCCTATGATTCATATTTGAGTACATGAATTAGAATGAGTATCCTAGTGATAATAGAGCTTATGATGTGTTAAGCATGTTCATCAGATTCACTTAGAGTAAGCCAAGCTAAGAACTTTTGAATCCACCGAGTTTTCGTGTGTGATTTCATATAGCTCATATTTGAACAATCATAACTTGGTTTATAGGTGGTATTTTGGCAGATTTATACCCTCCAAATTGTAGATAATTGAATAAGCTTTCCGTCGATACCAAATTCGCCTAAAACGGACACCCGATGAAGAAGTTATGGCAATTTAAAGTTTCAGCATCGTCATTTCAGGCAGTGGTGCATCGCGCAGTAAGCCAAAATGATGTTCGTCAATTTTCAGTGTCTCTCTGCGATTCCAGCATGTCGCGGTGAGTTTTCAGGTCATAAACGGGTGGAAACGTGATGTCTTCGCATCGCACCGGAGGCCCAAATCGGGTAATTTTCACAAAAATTAAATGACGCATCTAGAGGGGTATTGGGGTCATCTTTTCACCCCTATATAAGTCCCAAACATGGGATTGAGGCCCCAAATCATCTCTTTACATTAATTTTTATTAAAATTCTCTCAAGAACAACCAAGAACAAGTCTAGGGTTTAA
>NC_061121.1:29904830-29906011 GCF_002878395.1 Capsicum annuum | reverse complement strand
CATGTCGCGGTGAGTTTTCAGGTCATAAACGGGTGGAAACGTGATGTGTTCGCATCGCACCGGAGGCCCAAATCGGGTAATTTTCACAAAAATTAAATGACGCATCTAGAGGGGTATTGGGGTCATCTTTCCACCCCTATATAAGTCCCAAACATGGGATTGAGGCCCCAAATCATCTCTTTACATTAATTTTTATTAAAATTCTCTCAAGAACAACCAAGAACAAGTCTAGGGTTTAACTGGGGGTTTCAAATTCCAAGCTTATTTCACTACTATCTTCACGGATCATTAATCTAAGGTATGCGTAGTGTTCATCTATGGATCCAATCCGTTCATAGAGCTCAAGATCGATTTTTTAAATACTACTTTGTGAATTTTTTGTGGTGACATGATGAGCATGTGCATGTTCATGATTATTGTTTAAGTTTTAAGATGATATCTAAAGGTGTTTTCATGAAATATATATGGTTGTTAGTTGAAAAATATGAACTTTAGGTGGTGTAATATAGTGCAAGTTATGAAACACACCTATGCCTTAAAGAATGCATGCTAGGTGTTTGATAAAATGCTTGGGATGCTAGAAATTTATGTTTACATGGTTCCATGATATCTAAATTACAAGTGTATGTTAGCTATATACTTAAATATGAATTCCATGCTATTGAGGTGTTGCTATTGTTGTGGTATGAAGCATGTATGATAATGGATATGTATAATATGTACACCAAATATATCCATGCAATCCCTACAATGTTTAAGATGTTGAATAACTACATGAAGTATAAGATCCCCTACTTATGATATTATGAATTGTGGACTCTAATCTTGTGATCAAGTCATGTCATGTGTGTCAGTTTCCTTCTACCCAGTCCTGGGGGTATTTGTACCCGAAAAATATAGCTGTGTTCCTAGATCCATGTTATGTTGTCACGATAATCTCAGTCAAGCTATAATCTATAGAACTCAGTCAGTCATGTGACTCAGAAAACCTCAGAAATCTCATGATCTCAGTTAACTCTCAAATAGTAGTACTATTCCATTAGTCAACAGAAGTCAGTTAATCAGTCCATGCACAGTTAGTTGAATCATGTTCAGTCTCTTCATATGGGAATATAAGTTAGCACCGAGTGAACCCAAGTATTGGAACTCACCTACCAGTTTAGGGTGTGATTCTTAGCAGT